>NC_042978.1:44781610-44856610 GCF_901001165.1 Salmo trutta | reverse complement strand
ATGGGAAAATCCAAAGAAATCAGCCAAGACCTCAGAAAATAATTGTAGACCTCCACATGTCTGGTTCATCCTTGGGAGCAATTTCCAAATGCCTGAAGGTACCACGTTCATCTGTACGAACAATAGTACGCAAGTATAGACACCATGGACCACGCAGCCGTCATAACGCTCAGGAAGAAGACGCGTTCTGTCTCCTGGAGATGAATGTACTTTGGTGCAAAAAGTGCAAATCAATCCCAGAACAACAGCAAAGGACCTTGCTGGAGGAAACAGGTACAAAAGTATCTATATGCCCAGTAAAACAAGTCCTATATCGACATAACCTGAAAAGCCGCTCATCATGGAAGAAGCCACTGCTCCAAAACCGCCATAAAAAAGCCAGACTACGGTTTGCAACTGCACATGGGGACAAAGATCGTACTTTTTGGAGAAATGTCCTCTGGTCTGATGAAACAAAAATAGAACTGTTTGGCCATAATGACCATCGTTACGTTTGGAGGAAAAAGGGGGTTTGCAAGCCGAAGAACACCATCCCAACTGTGAAGCACGGGGGTGGCAGCATCATGTTTCAAAGTTGTAATTATTTTTGCCTCTATGGCCTATTTATTGCCTTTACCTCCCTACTCTTCTACATTTGCACACAGTGTACATAGATTATTTCTATTTTTCTTTTCTTTTGTGTTATTGACTGTATGCTTGTTTATCTGTAACTCTGTGTTGTTTTTGTCGCACTGCTATGCTTTATCTTGGCAAGGTCGCAGTTGTAAATGAGAACTTGTTCTCAACTGGCCTACCTGGTTAAATAAAGGTGAAATGTTGTGGAATGCTTTGCTCCAGGAGGGACTGGTGCACTTCACAAAATAAATGGCATCATGAGGCAGGAAAATTACGTGGATATATTGAAGCAACATCTCAAGACATCAGTCAAGAAGTTAAAGCTTGGTCGCAAATGGGTCTTCCAAATGGACAATGACCCCAAGCATACTTCCAAAGTTGTGGCAAAATGGCTTAAGGACTACAAAGTCAAGGTATTGGAGTGGCCATCACAAAGCCCTGGCCTCATCTATAGAAAGTTTGTGGGCAGAACTGAAAAAACATGTGTGAGCAAGGAGGCCTACAAACCTGACTCAGTTACACCAGCTCTGTCAGGAGGAATGGGCCAAAATTCACCCAACTTACTGTGGGAAGCTTGTGGAAGGCTACCCGAAATGTTTGACCCAAGTTAAACAATTTAAAGACAACGCTACCAAATACTAATTGAGTGTATGTAAACTTCTGACCCACTGGGAATGTGATGAAAGAAATAAAAGCTGAAATAAATCCTTCTCTCTACTATTATTCTGACATTTCACATTCTCAAAATAAATTGGTGATCCTAACTGACCTAAGACAGGGATGTCAGGAATTGTGAAAAACTGAGTTTAAATGTCTTTGGCTAAGGTGTATGTAAACTTCCAACTTCATCTGTATCTACACAGAAAACAAGTGTGCAATAAAAATCAAAAACCAAAGAACAGAATTATTTTCCCAACGTCGAGGTGTGAGACAAGGCTGCAGTTTGAGTCCAAATCTTTTCAACATTTATATCAATGAATTAGCAGACATGTTGGACCATTCTCCAGCCCCAGGACTCACACTATTTGACACAGAGGTAAAATACCTGCTATATGCTGATGATTTGGTACTTCTATCACCAACCAAAGAAGGTCTTCAACAGAACATTAATATTCTAGAGCAATACTGCCATAATTGGGCCCTGGCAGTAAATTTCCAAAAAACGAAAATCATGATTTTCCCCTAAAAAAACTGATGTCAGAAACACAAATATAAATTCACCCTAAACAACACCATAATTGAACACACAAAAAATGACTCATACCTTGGTCTGACCATATCTGCATCGGGAAACTTTAATATGGCAGTGAATGCACTCAAAGAAAAATCCCACAGAGCATTGTATGCAATAATTATGAAACTATTCAAAATCAACATCCCAATTAGAATTTGGACTAAAATATT
Organism: Salmo trutta; assembly: GCF_901001165.1. Classification (NCBI taxonomy): domain Eukaryota; kingdom Metazoa; phylum Chordata; class Actinopteri; order Salmoniformes; family Salmonidae; genus Salmo; species Salmo trutta. Next base: position 44,854,591 of record NC_042978.1, on the reverse strand, counting down.
TGACAGTGTAATCCTACCAATAGCTCTTTACGGAAGTGAGGTTTGGGGGCCACTCAATAAACTGGACTTTAAAATGTGGGACAAACATCCAATTGAAGCCCTACATGCAGAATTCTGTCGGAAAATCCTACAAGTCCAGAGAAATACAGCAACTACTGCATGTAGGGCAGAATTGGGCCGCTTTCCAGTAATAATGAAAATACAGATTAGATCATCAACATTTTGGCTACATCTAAATTCAAGTCTGCAATTTAAAGCACTTCAAACCCAAGAGCTGAGCCCAGAAACGAGCCCTCTCAGTCAGCTGGTGTTGGACCTAACCAACCAAGCTGACACCAGCACTGCTTCAAAAGAAAGAATTCCAATAAACAAAATCATGAACCAATCAAAGGACTCATTTACAACATTGGAAAAACAAAACAAAATTGCTATCTGACCCTAAACAGAGAATCTGAATTGTCTGATTATCTCTACTCTGTCAGAGATACGAAGCAGAGACAGATCCTTACCAAGTACAGGCTGAGTGACTACCTGGCAGAGACAGATCCTTACCAAGTACAGGCTGAGTGACCACCTGGCAGAGACAGATCCTTACCAAGTACAGGCTGAGTGACCACCTGGCAGAGACAGATCCTTACCAAGTACAGGCTGAGTGACCACCTGGCAGAGACAGATCCTTACCAAGTACAGGCTGAGTGACCACCTGGCAGAGACAGATCCTTACCAAGTACAGGCTGAGTGACCACCTGGCAGAGACAGATCCTTACCACGTACAGGCTGAGTGACCACCTGGCAGAGACAGATCCTTACCAAGTACAGGCTGAGTGACCACCAGGCAGAGACAGATCCTTACCAAGTACAGGCTGAGTGACCACCTGGCAGAAACAGATCCTTACCAAGTACAGGCTGAGTGACCACCTGGCAGAGACAGATCCTTACCAAGTACAGGCTGAGTGACCACCTGGCAGAGACAGATCCTTACCAAGTACAGGCTGAGTGACCACCTGGCAGAGACAGATCCTTACCAAGTACAGGCTGAGTGACCACCTGGCAGAGACAGATCCTTACCAAGTACAGGCTGAGTGACCACCTGGCAGAGACAGATCCTTACCAAGTACAGGCTGAGTGACCACCTGGCAGAGACAGATCCTTACCAAGTACAGGCTGAGTGACCACCTGGCAGAGACAGATCCTTACCACGTACAGGCTGAGTGACCACCTGGCAGAGACAGATCCTTACCAAGTACAGGCTGAGTGACCACCTGGCAGAGACAGATCCTTACCAAGTACAGGCTGAGTGACCACCTGGCAGAGACAGATCCTTACCAAGTACAGGCTGAGTGACCACCTGGCAGAGACAGATCCTTACCAAGTACAGGCTGAGTGACCACCTGGCAGAGACAGATCCTTACCAAGTACAGGCTGAGTGACCACCTGGCAGAGACAGATCCTTACCAAGTACAGGCTGAGTGACCACCTGGCAGAGACAGATCCTTACCAAGTACAGGCTGAGTGACCACCGATTGGCAATAGAAACCGGCAGACATAAAAAGACATGGCGACCCAAAGAGGAGCGTGTATGTGGTCACTGCACGACAGGGGAGGTGGAGACAGAGATGCACCTTCTCCTTTACTGTGATAAATATTCCTCACAAAGAGATTCATTATTCACAGAAATGACTACATTTATTCCAAATGTGAACTTATTAAACCCAGAGGAAAAACTAAAAATACTCATGGGCGAAGGAGCAATGGCTCCTCTTGCAGCCAAATATGTATTTGCCTGCCATAGCCTGAGGGATACTGGATAATAACATCTGCATAGTAAACAGTAACTTATTTATTATTATAATTACTATTATTATTGTTGTTGTGATTATCATTCCAAATAGTAGTGGTATGGGTAGTAGGGTGATGGTAATGATAGCAGTTTAGTGATGGTGGTAGTAGTAGTAGTAGTAGTAATGATGATGGTAGTTGTAGTACTGATGATGGTAGTTGTACTACTGATGCAATGGTGAAGATGACAGTTAGAAGTTAGTTAAAGTTTCATTTTCCATGTTTAGCTTTTTATATTTATTACATTTCTGCTATTGACTGTTACCATTTTATTGTTATTTTTTTAATTAAATGTTGTATTATTATTTACTACCATTTTATGTTATTATTTGTTATTCTTTATCATTTTATTACAATGTATATTGTATACATTGTTGCTTTGGCAATATTGACAATGTTTTTCATGCCAATAAAGCAGCTTGAATTTGACAGAGAGAGAGACAGAGACAAATATAGAGGTGGTAGAGAGAGAGAGACAGAGAGAGAGAGAGAGAGAGAGAGAGAGAGAGAGAGAGAGAGAGAGAGAGAGAGAGAGAGGTGGTAGAGAGACAGAGAGAGAGAGGTGGTAGAGAGAAAGAGAGAGAGAGGGAGACAGTGAGAGACAGAGAGAGAGAGGGAGACAGTGAGAGGCAGAGAGAGAGAGACAGAGAGAGACAGAGGGAGACAGTGAGAGAGACAGAGAGAGAGAGGGAGACAGTGAGAGAGACAGAGAGAGAGAGGTGGTAGAGAGAGAGAGAGAGAGAGAGAGAGAGAGACACAGAAAGGTGGTAGAGAGAAAGAGACAGAGAGAGAGAGGTGGTAGAGAGAGCAGGTTTGTAGCTGCTGACAATGTATTCCTGTGTTGGACAGCCTGAGAGGCCAGGCTTTGAAGACAAGATGAATGCCTGCAGTGTCCCTGTGGCCCCTTCTCCCCACTTCCTCCAAGGAGACCGTCTTTTCAGCACTTTGATGCATATCTCCTCTCAATGACGCTAGCTCTCCCTCTCTGCAGATACAAACAGGAAGCCATGCCAACTCCCCCTGGAAAACTCACTTCCGTAATTGTTATTTTGTTCCAGAGAAGGGGGCGTACCCACCTTGATTTAACACCCCGTCCTCGATGAGCTCATCTTCACTGAAGTCTATGAAGGCTTCCACGTGAGCCAAACACTGAAACAACAAACAGACAGATGTTGAGCGAGAGAGACAACAATATATGCAGTCCTCATCACGATCCTCTCTATATTAATTCCTTTGGCAATGATTTACATTTCTCGGTCGTGATTGTCTTCTAGGTCAGAGGGATAAATGGAAGGCCACATCTCAGTAGACTAAAACATCTCAGTAAACTAAATCATCTCAGTAGACTAAAACATCTCAGTAGACTAAAACATCTCAGTAGACTAAAACATCTCAGTAGACTAAAACATCTCAGTAGACTAAAACATCTCAGTAGACTAAAACATCTCAGTAAACTAAAACATCTCAGTAGACTAAAACATCTCAGTAGACTAAAACATCTCAGTAGACTAAAACATCTCAGTAGACTAAAACATCTCAGTAGACTAAATCATCTCAGTAGACTAAAACATCTCAGTAAACTAAATCATCTCAGTAGACTAAGACATCTCAGTAGACTAAAACATCTCAGTAAACTAAATAATCTCAGTAGACTAAGACATCTCAGTAGACTAAAACATCTCAGTAGACTAAAACATCTCAGTAAACTAAAACATCTCAGTAGACTAAAACATCTCAGTAGACTAAATCATCTCAGTAGACTAAATCATCTCAGTAGACTAAAACATCTCAGTAGACTAAAACATCTCAGTAAACTAAAACATCTCAGTAGACTAAATCATCTCAGCAGACTAAAACATCTCAGTAGACTAAATCATCTCAGTAGACTAAAACATCTCAGTAGACTAAATCATCTCAGCAGACTAAAACATCTCAGTGACTAAAACATCTCAGTAGACTAAATCATCTCAGTAGACTAAACAAAGCATCCTCTCCTTGTCTCCCTTCCTGTGCCATGACAGAGGTGAACAGGTGAAGGCATCATCGCTACTGAAACGCACCCTAAAGATCTGAATGTTGATTGACACATGGAATGATTCAATAGTTCAATAGTTCCAGTAGGACAGGAAACATCAGCCGACTGCATGTTCCCTCCATCCACACATTGTACCAGAGAAACAATAGCAGCATTGTCTGCATGCCGAACTAAGGAAAGGGTGAAACTACAGTAGGTAGATTCCAAACATACTATTTTGTCTGTCAAAAATAGAGATTGGATTTTGTTAGGCTGCTGACGGTCTTCCTCAGGAAGACCAAAATTAGGCTCTTTTCTGTAGCACTCCTCTCAGGAGAGGTGGTGAAGTGTTGATACCCAGGTCTGGTGCCAAGGTAGAGATCACATGATACACTCTGGGTAGAAGCTGCCCATTGGCACAGATCTAGGATCAGCTGGTTCCTGATCCCTGATCTCTCATCCCTGCTGTCAGACAACTACAGTATAGACAAGACGCTCTCTGGACATCACACTTAATCAGACCACTCTAACAATGGCCTGGGGACGACTCGCAGCCAAATGGCAACCACGCCAACTCAAACAGCTCACCCTAGACTTCTACAGTATACACAAAGGCCTGAATCCTAACTTTGAGATCTGTGTGTTTTTAATGCAACACCGCTGAACAACTGCCTGGCTAGCTTAGACAACAACAAGCTGGGTGAAGCCGATCCAGGCTAGGTAACCATGCATGTATTTTCTCTTTCTCTGGGGAACCTACTACCTACCCGTTTGAGCCTGTAACTCCAGTCCTGGTAGAGACGGCCCAGCTCCCCATCCATCTGCCTGAGGGCCTGCCTCCTCTGGGCCTCAGTCTCAGCGTGGATCAGGTCCCCCAGGCCCTCCACCTCCGTCAAGCCCAGTTTCCCCGCGTGGAAGGCCCTCCGCGTGAACTCCCCTGCCTCCGCAGGCCTCACACCCTCAAGGCTTCCTGCATAACACACAACGCACAGCAAGACAGAGAAAGAAAACAGGGTCAACAGAAGGCCAGCATCCCGGAGTCGCCTCTTCACTGTTGACATTGAGACTGGTGTTTTGAGGGTACTATTTAATGAAGCTTCCAGTTGAGGACTTGTGAGGCGTCTGTTTCTCAAACTAGACACTCTAATGCACTTGACTTCAGTCACCCAAGTCATAGACTTTTTTCTCTGCTACCGCACAGCAAGCGGTACTGGAGCGCCAAGACTAGGACCAAGGCTTCTTAACAGCTTCTACCCCTAAGCCATAAGACGGCTGAACAATTAATCAAATGGCCACCGGACTATTTACATTGACGACCCTGGCAATGAGTTAAGGTGTTTTTGTTAGAACCTTTACAGAACTTAATTTATTGGTTGTTAATATGGTGGCCTGATTCTTACACGCTCTGCAAAGGCATTACATCAACCAGAGACTGTTGCCAGTTGCACTACTACAGCATTAATAAAGAACAACAAAGCTGGTAACTACAGGAGACACCAGGATTATATAATCATCAGCTTTATGTATTGTGTTGTTGACTAGCTGTTCTGAGAAGATGCAAATCTGAGACACTGCACAGTTTACATTCATTTATATAACACTGCCCCCTAGCAGCCAAACATGAACATTGCAAGGACGCTGACAACAGTTCTGCATTGCTCTCAAGTTCAAGGAAAGTGTTTGCAGGAAGGAAAGCAACGCAGACACCCAGATGAAACAGCTACAAGAACACTTACCTCCTCTAGGCTCTAGCCTAGTACTATATATATATATATATATGTATATATATATATATATACACACACACTATCGTTCAAAAGTTTGGGGTCACTTAGAAATGTCCTTGTTTTTGAAAGAAAAGCACATTTTTCTGCCCATTAAAATAACATCAAATTGATCAGAAATACAGTGTAGACATTGTTAATGTTGTAAATTACTATTGTAGCAATTACTATTGTGTTAGCTAATCCAAGTTTATCATTTTAAAAAGGCTAATTTATCATTAGAAAACCCTTTTGCAATTATCTTAGCACAGCTGAAAACTGTTGTTCTGATTAAAGAAGCAATAAAACTGTCCTTCTTTAGACTAGTTGAGTATCTGGAGCATCAGCAGATACTCTCTGGACATCACACTCAATCAGACCACTCATATCTCTCATCATATGACTGTGTGTTTACCTAGGGCTTGTAAGACAGCTGTGATGACTGCAGGACCTCCGTGAATATGGAACTCTGCACTGTCTTCCCCTGTGAAGCTGTGGGGACCTGACAAGAAAGCACAACAACAGTCACGACAACAACATTGGATAAGACAAACAAGAACAGCTACTATGAGATGCTTATATATATTTTTTTTTAAATCAAAATGCATTGTGGGTTTATCCGATAATAACTGTGAGATGTCCTCTAAGACCAATCTGACCTTTGAACCAGAGGACCAGTCCTCGGTCCAGCAGCTCTTTGGACTGGGGGTCAGTGATCCTCCGTAGCAGGGCGGTACGAGGGGGTAGAGCCTGGGTCAGACCTGCCATGTTTCTCAGGACCATGGAGGAGGCAGGACCACTGACACGGACCACCGCCACACCACACCTGCCGTGGCCCGACGACAGGGCAAAGATGGTCTCAGCATCGCATACCGCTCTGGTCGGGATACACAGGCCCCTCGCTGATGGAGATGCTCTGCTGAAGACATTTATACAATTGTCAAGCGACTGGGTGCTTGAAAAGTGCGATATATATACACTGAACAAAATGTTTAAACGCTACATGGAACAATTTCTAAGGTTTTCATGAGTTACAGTTCATGTAAGGAAATCAGTCATTAGGCCATAATCTTTGGATTTCACATGATTGGGAATACAGATATGCTTCTGTTGGTCACAAATACCTTAAAAAAAAGTAGGGGCGTGGATCAGAAAACCAGTCAGTTTCTGGTGTGACCACCATTTGCCTCATGCAGCACAACACATCTCCTTCGCATAGAGTTAATCAGGCTGTCGATCGTGGACTCGGACACAACTATACCAATTTCTCAGAAACTTGGTGTACAGCACCTCAAGACCAAGATCTTCAAAAGCAGTAGATATCGTAAACATCATGGCCGCTGTGAGCCAATGAAGTTGAGTGATGTCGGGCTGACAATTCAAGTCAGTCTTGGAGGGAAGACCCTGAGGGAAGGCCCTGAGAGAAGACCCTGAGGGAAGGCCCTGAGGAAAGACTCTGAGGGAAGGCCCTGAGGGAAGGCCCTGAGGGAAGACCCTGAGGGAAGGCCATGAGGGAAGGCCATGAGGGAAGACTCTGAGGGAAGACCCTGAGGGAAGGCCATGAGGGAAGGCCATGAGGGAAGGCCATGAGGGAAGACCCTGAGGGAAGGCCCTGAGGGAAGACCCTGAGGGAAGACCCTGAGGGAAGACCCTGAGGGAAGGCCATGAGGGAAGACCATGAGGGAAGGCCATGAGGGAAGACCCTGAGGGAAGGCCATGAGGGAAGGCCATGAGGGAAGACCATGAGGGAAGGCCATGAGGGAAGGCCATGAGGGAAGGCCCTGAGGGAAGGCCCTGAGGGAAGACCATGAGGGAAGGCCACGAGGGAAGGCCATGAGGGAAGGCCATGAGGGAAGGCCATGAGGGAAGGCCCTGAGGGAAGACCCTGCTGGCCATGCATCTCAATACTCTACAATGTTTCCTGAAGTCTGCACTGCTCCACTACCCACATGGATTCAAAAGTATACGATTGGTGAGAGTACCAGAGATGAAGTCAGAACCAGAACCCTTTAAATCCAGACCAAGAGTTTTTAAGACCCAGACCAAGGACCAGTGGATCGAGACCATGACCTGACCAAGACCAGTTTAAATGGGTAAAAATAGTATAGCACAGTATAGTTCAGTACAGTAGTCTAGTATAGCACAGTATAGTTCAGTACAGTAGTCTAGTATTGTACAGTATAGTTCTGTACAGTATAGTCTAGTATAGTACAGTATAGTTCTGTACAGTATAGTCTAGTATAGTACATTACAGTAAAGTAAAGTACAATACAGTAGATTCAGTACAGTAAAGTACAGTATAATACACTACAATTATGTTCAGTATATTACAGCACAGTTCAGTACAGTACAGTACAGTACAGTACATTACAGTACAGTTCATTACAGCACAGTACATTACAGTACAGTTCATTACAGCACAGTACATTACAGTACAGTTCAGTACATTACAGTTCAGTACATTACAACACAGTATAGTTCAGTACATTACAACACAGTATAGTTCAGTACATTACAGTACAGTTCAGTACATTACAGCACCAGGCAAGAGGCCGGGAGTATAGGAGTGTGATCCATGGACCGCTCCTCTCTGTCATACAGCCGGGACAGTGCGTCTGCCTTAGCGCTCTGGGAACCTGGTCGGTAGGACAGGGTGAACACAAAACGGGTAAAAAACATGGCCCACCTTGCCTGGCGAGGGCTCAGTCTCCTCGCCGCCCGGATGTACTCCAGATTACGGTGGTCAGTCCAGATGAGAAAAGAGTGTCTCGCCCCCTCAAGCCAATGTCTCCACGCCTTCAGAGCCTTGACGACAGCCAACAGCTCCCGGTCCCCCACATCATAGTTCCCCTCCTCCGGGCTGAGCTTCTTCGAAAAGAAGGCACAGGGGCGGAGCTTTGGTGGCGTACCCGAGTGCTGAGAGAGCACGGCTCCTATCCCAGCCTCGGACGCGTCCACCTCCACTATGAACGCCAAAGAGGGATCTGGATGAGCCAGCACGGGAGCCGAGGTAAACAGAGCCTTCAGGTGACCAAAAGCCCTGTCCGCCTCAGCCGACCACTGCAGTCGCACCGGTCCCACCTTCAGCAGTGAGGTAATGGGAGCCGCTACCTGACCAAAGCCCCGGATAAACCTCCGGTAGTAGTTAGAAAACCCTAGAAACTGTGGTGGGAGTCGGCCAATTACGCACGGCTGAAATGCGGTCACTCTCCATCTCCACCCCTGAAGTGGAAATGCGGTACCCTAGGAAGGAGACGGACTGTTGGAAGAACAGACATTTCTCAGCCTTGATGTACAGGTCATGCTCCAACAGTCGACCAAGCACCCTGCGCACCAGGGACACATGCTCGGCACGTGTAGCGGAGTATATCAGAATGTCGTCGATATACACCACTACACCCTGCCCGTGCAGGTCCCTGAAAATCTCGTCTACAAAGGCCTGGAAGACTGACGGAGCATTCATCAACCCGTACAGCATGACAAGGTACTCATAGTGCCCTGAGGTGGTACTAAATGCCGTCTTCCACTCGTCCCCCTCCCTGATACGCACCCGGTTGTAAGCGCTCTTGAGATCCAATTTTGTGAAGAAGCGCGCCCCGTGCATTGACTCGATCGCACTGGCGATGAGCTGTACCTCACCGTGATCTGATTGATACCCCGATAGTCAATACACAGGCGCAGACCTCCATCCTTCTTCTTCACAAAAAAGAAACTCGAGGAGGCAAGTGAAGTGGAGGGCCGAATGTATCGCTGCCCCAGGGATTCGGAGACATATGTTTCCATAGCCGCCGTCTCCTCCTGTGACAGAAGATACACGTGACTCCTGGGAAGTGCTGCATCTACCAGGAGATTTATCGCACAATCCCCCCGTCGACGGGGTGGTAATTTAGTCACCTTCTTCTTACAGAAGGCGAGAGCCAAATCGGCATATTCTGAGGGGATGCGCACGGTGGAGACCTGGTCTGGACTTTCCTTTCACACCTCCCTGAGCACTTGTGACCACCCCTTGAGAGCCCTCTGTTGCCACGAAATAGTGGGGTCATGACAGGCCAACCAGGGTAGGCCCAGCACCACGGGAAAAGCAGGAGAATCAATAAGGAAGAGACTGATTCTCTCCTTGTGACCCTCCTGCGTAACCATGTCTAGTGGAGCGGTGGTCTCCCTAATCAGCCCTGACCCTAATGGTCGACTATCTAGGGCATGCACAGGGAAGGGCATATCCACAGGAACAAGGGGGATCCCTAAACTATGGGCAAATGAACGGCCAATAAAATTCCCAGCTGCGCCTGAATCTACAAGCGCCTTATGCTGGGAATGCGGGGAAAACTCAGGAAATGTAATAAACACATACATGTGAGCAACAGGGGGCTCTGGGTGAGCCTGGTGCCGACTCACCTGGGGTGACACGATAGTGCCCTGCCTGCTGCCTCGACTCCCTGAGGAACCCCCCCAGCACTGACCAGCAGTGTGCCCTCTGCGGCCACAGATGGTGCAGGGAATGGCCACTCCTCCGGTCGCCCTAAGCGCAGCACCTGCCAGCTCCATGGGCGTCGGAGAGGAGGTCCTGGGGGATGGAACTGACAGGCCCCGATCCAGACGTCCGCGGGTAGCCAGCAGGTTGTCCAGCCGGATGGACAGGTCCACCAGCTGGTCCAACGTAAGGGTGGTGTCTCGGCAGGCCAACTCCCGATGGACGTCCTCGCACAAACTGCACTGGAAGTGATCGATCAGGGCCCTGTCGTTCCATCCCGCACTGGCGGCCAGGGTCCGGAAGTCCAAAGCGAAATCCTGCACGCTCCTCGTCCCCTGCCTCAGGTGGAACAGACGTTCACCCGCCGCTCGACCCTCAGGCGGGTGGTCAAAAACTGCCCGAAAGCGGCGGGTGAACTCTGCGTAATGGTCCACTCCATACGGCGTTGGCCCACTCCAGGGCTTTGCCTGAGAGGCAGGAGACGAGGGCGGACACGACCTCACGTCCCGAAGGAGCCGAGTGGACTGTCGCCAGGTAGAGTTCCAGCTGGAGTAGGAACCCCTGGCATCCAGCAGCCGTCCCATCATAATCCCTCGGGAGCGCAAGCCGAGTGAAGGAGGGGTGGACAGTGGGGTCTGCTGTAGTGGGGCTGGTGGAGGCGCTGGAAGACCTCCTCCTCTCTCCCAACGATCCATCGTCTGCAGCACACGATCCATGGCAGTGCCCAGACGTTGCAACATGGTCGCGTGCTGCTGGACGCGCTCCTCTACCGCCACAGGGAGGGCGTCTGCTCCTGCTGACTCCATTCGGTGGTGAGTGATTCTGTAATAGTGCCTGTGTGTAGCTGGTGGAGAGGAGTCAGGTGCAGGACAGCAGATATGAGTAATAAACGTCCACAATTAGAAGGCACAATGTTAATGTTACTACTTAGCTTCGGCTGGTTGAGGTCCTGACGAACCACGTCCAGATAAAGCGTCAGGGGTGAAAAAGTTGAATGAAAAGTCGAGCGAGGGAAAAAAATATATATATAAAACTGTAATTAAAAAGTAAAAACCATAAAGTTGGCAGGTAGCAAAGTAAGGTTAGCAACAAACCGCACAGCAGCACGTAAACAAGTCTACAGGTTGTGACCGGTTCAGTACATTACATTACAGTACAGCTCAGTTCAGTACATTACAGTTCAGTACATTACCGTTCAGTACATTACAGCACATTACAGTTCAGTACAGTTCAGTACATTACATTTTAGTCATTTAGCAGACGCCCTTATCCAGAGCGACTTACAGTAGTGAATGCATACATTTCATTTCATTTAATACATTATTTTTCTGTGCTGGCCCCCCGTGGGAATCGAACCCACAACCCTGGTGTTGCAAACACCATGCTCTACCAACTGAGCTACATTACAGCACATTACAGTACAGCACATTACCGTTCAGTACATTACAGTTCAGTACATTATAGCATATTACAGTTCAGTACATTACAGCACATTACAGTTCAGTACATTACCGTTCAGTACATTACAGTACATTACAGCACATGACAGTTCAGTACATGTCGGTACATTACAGCACATTGCAGTACATTACAGCACATTGCAGTTCAGTACATTACAGCACATTGCAGTACATTACAGCACATTACAGTTCAGTACATTACAGCACATTGCAGTACATTACAGCACATTACAGTACATTACAGCACATTACAGTTCAGTACATTACAGCACATTGCAGTACATTACAGCACATTGCAGTACATTACAGCACATTACAGTTCAGTACATTAAGGTTCAGTACATTACAGTTCAGTATATTACAGCACATTACAGTTCAGTACATTACAGTTCAGCATATTACAGTTCAGTACATTACAGTTCAGTATATTACAGTTCAGTACATTACAGTTCAGTATATTACAGTTCACTACATTACCGTTCAGTACATTACAGTTCAGTACATTACAGTTCAGTATATTACAGTTCACTACATTACCGTTCAGTACATTACAGCACATTACAGTACAGTTCAGTACATTACAGTTCAGTTCAGTTCAGGTCAGTACATTACAGTTCAGTTCAGTTCAATACATTACATTACAGTACAGTTCAGTTCAGTACATTACAGTACAGTACATTACAGCACATTACAGTACAGTTCAGTTCAGTACATTACAGTTCAGTACAGTTCAGTTCAGTTCAATACATTACAGTACAGTACAGTTCAGTACATTACAGTTCAGTACAGTTCAGTTCAGTTCAATACATTACATTACAGTACAGTACATTACAGCACATTACAGTACAGTTCAGTACATTACAGTACAGTACAGTTCAATACATTACATTACAGTACAGTACAGTTCAGTACATTACAGTTCAGTTCAGTTCAGTACATTACAGTACAGTTCAGTACATTACAGTACAGTTCAGTTCAGTTCAATACATTACATTATAGAAATCTAATGTTCGGCCAAATATACATCTACATTGAGTGCAGAAAACATTAAGAACACTAGTTCTTTCCATGACATAGACTGACCAGGTGAATCCAAGTGAAAGCAATGATCCCTTATTGATGTCACTTGTTAAATCCACATCAACCAGTGTAGATGAAAGGGAGGAGACGGGTTAAATAAGGATTTTTAAGCCTTGAGACAATTGAGACATGGATTGTACATGTGTGCCATTCAGAGGGTGAATGGGCAAGACAAAATAATGAAGTGCCTTTGAAAGGGATATGGTAGTAGGTGCCAAGCGCACCGGTTTGTGTCAAGAACTACAATGCTGTTGGGTTTTTCACACTCAACGGTTTACCGCGTGTATCAAGAATGGTCCACCACCCAACGGACATCCAGTCAACTTGACACAACTGTGGGAAGCATTGTAGTCAACGTGGTCCAGCATCCCTGTGGAACTCTTTCAACACCTTGTAGAGTCCATGACCTGACGAATTGAGGCTGTTCTGAGGGCAAAAGGATGGGTGCAACTCAATACTAGGAAGGTGGTCTTAATGTTTTGTCCACTCAGTGTATTTGTGCTATTGGAGGGTTGGAGCCCTTGCAGGCTATGCATGTCAATACTCTGCACTTTTTCCCTGAAGTGTGCAGTTGTCCACTATCCACATGGTGGTTCTCTGTAGCTCAGTTGGTAGAGCACGGCGCTGGCAAAATAGTGGGTTCAATTCTCACAACCCCCCAAGTGTAAAGAATGTATGCACGCATGACTAAGCTGCTTTGGATGAAAGCAACCTGCTAAATGGAATGTTATATGATTTGTGCAACACTGGAACCTGCAATTCATACACATACAGTGCATTCTGAAAGTATTCAAACCCCTTGACTTTTTCCACATTTTGTTATGTTACAGCCTTATTATGAAATGGATTAAATTGTCCCCCCCCCCTAAAAACATATCACATTTTATAAGTATTCAGACCCTTTCCTAAGTACTTTGTCGAAGCACCTTTGGCAGGGATTACAGCCTTGAGTCTTCTTGGGTATGACACTACAAGCTTGGCACACCTGTATTTGGGGAGATTCTACCATTCTTCTCTCAAGCTCTGTCAGGTTGGATGGGGAGCGTTGCTGCACAGCTATTTTCAGGTCTCTCCAGAGATGGTCAATCGGGTTCAAGTCCGGGCTCTGGCTGGGCCACTCATGGACATTCAGAGACTTGTCCCGAAGCCACTCCTGCGATGCCTTGTCTGTGTGCTTAGGGCCGTTGTCCTGTTGGAAGGTGAATCTTCACCCCAGTCTGAGGTCCTGATGGTTCACCCATCTCCACAGAGGAAGTCTAGAGCTCTGTCAGAGTGACCATTAGGTTCTTGGTCACCTCCCTGACCATGGCCCTTCTCCCCCAATTGCTCAGTTTGGCCGGGAAGCCAGCTCTAGGAAGAGTTTTGGTGGTTCCAAACTTCTTCCATTTAAGAATTATGGAGGCCACTGTGTTCTTGGGGACCTTCAATGCTGCAGACATTGTTTGGTACCCTTCCCTAATTCTGTGCCCCGACACAATCCTGTCTCGGAGCTCTACGGACAATTCCTTCAACATCATGGCTTGGTTTTTGCTCTGACATGCACTGTCAACTGTGGGACCTTATATAGACAGGTGTGTGCCTTTCCAAATCATGTCCAATCAATTGAATTTACCACAGGTGTACTCCAATCAAGTTGTAGAAATAGCTCAAGGATGACCAATGGAAACAGGATGCACCTGAGCTCAATTTCAAGTCTCATAGCAAAGGGTCTGAATACTTATGTAAATAACGTATTTCTGTATTTAATACATTTGCTAAAATTTCAACAAAAAAAAAATCACTTTGTCATTATGGGGTACTGTGTGTAGATTCCTGAGGAAAATGTTTTATTGAATCCATTTTAGAATAAGGCTGTAACGTAACAAAATGTGGAAAAAGTAAAGGGGTCTGAATACTTTCAGAAGGCACCGTATGCTCTTCCATAGTGTTCAACCATGAGGTGAGCACGGCTCAGAGGGCTAGTGCCTTAGTCTTGTAATACATACCAACCCAAGGCAGCCTAGGGTCAAACCTCACCCCTGCAGCTTTGACAGACATCCCTGGACAGTGAGGGGTGTTGTACCAGAAATACATTTTATGACTTGTAAAATAAGGCATAATATTTGAGCAAGCGAAAACGGGACAAAAAAGGCTTGGACCCCGGGTCATCGCTGCTCGCAACTATATTTATTATTATTACACATTTGAAGACAGGGAAGATAAGTCAGATCATGGGACTGTTATATGGCTGGGTAACAAAATGTGGGTTATCGATTTGTTAAGGGATATTATTAAGGGATATATTGGTTATAAAACGGTAGAAGTATGGTTATGATCAGGATACATTGAATTGAAATAAAAGCAACTAGCCCAGAGAGTTTTGACTAACCTGAATGTCTTGAGGGTGTGAAAAGCGCTTCTCCACAATCCGCAAGTGCATGGCAACATTATGACTCAAAGCAAATCACAACAAATGTTGCATAGCTGATAGGCTCTGCCCATTGTATGTAGATAGCTAGGTTATGTGTAGACCCTATTCTCGGTAGAAGCTATAACAACTACAGCTGTCCATGTGAAATGTTACCATCGTTTAGTAAAAAGACGAATCTCACATGAGATTCACTCGAGGCTGTCAAGCGTTCTGGTGGTGACTGAAATACTTGAATATGGCAGTTAGACAACGCAGAGTTGTATTTACTATATATCGGTGACATTCAGCGCACAAACTCCCATCGCCTGTCTCCACGCTTCTTTCTTTCCGTTTCCAAAAATACGAAAACGTGTTAATACTACGGATGGTTTGTATTGGTCTGGGGTCCTCAATCTCGGAAGAGATGCATGAATGTAACTGGTCCAACCACCGTCAATCAAGAATATGCCCTCCTTTTTTGTGCTATCAAAATGGGTCCGTGCTGCTACTGCAGCGACATCATGTGCGCAATTTTGCATTTTGTTGAGTTTGCATAAATATGACATCATTCGCTGACCTTGTTACTTAATATCGTTTGTTCAACGTTGTAGCAGAGATCTTAATATAATGACGAGATGCTCATGTCTCCGCCCTTACAATGGGAGTCGTTGTCCTAAACACGGGAAGGCAGGCGACAAGCTTACTGTAGGTCCAAAATAAGCCTTTAGAAACGCATTGGATTTATTTTGGACATACTTTGGCGAGGGTGAAACCTCTCGCTTCGCCTCTTCCTCTCTGGTTGAATCTATGTTATTGAGACTGTAGTAGCTGACCTACTGTTATAGGTACTAGGCACATTATGAACAGTTAAAGGTGCACTATGCAGAAATCACTCCACCATTTCCTGGTTGCTAAAATTCGAATAGCTCGCCTAATTTCAGTTTATGGGGCAAGCAAGCAAGTGCAGTGTATAGAATCATTGTATCATCTAAACCGCTGTGAAATATATTTTACATAACCACAAATATTGTATTTTCAGCTGTTTGAAGCTGGTGTACAAAACTGAAAGTAAAAGACGCAATAACAAAACTTAAGAACTAGAAGCATAGACATATTGCACATAGAACAAATCTATAGCTTCTTGGACTTGCTTTAAATTAGAATGACAGATCTATAACTCGCATTTCTATGGTAATTTGGTGGTGTCATCCCAAAAGTTACATATTGCAGCTTTAATATCATACTCTTTGATAACGTGCATGCCTATAGATTTTTCAATGTAGTTTTCTATTATATTTAAGGATGTTTTAGAAAGTATTTTTAATTTTATTTTTACAAACATATATATTTTTGGGAGAATAATCATCATGATAGAAACCTGCCATATTTTCTTTGAGCACTTGCAGCAAATACATTATGTAACAGGCCTATCTACAGTAGAGTAATTTGTTTTCTCTCTGTGAAACACACGATAAGCTGTCAGTCACTGTGGTGACGTCACCATCTGGCCATATCCTTACTTGCCTTGAAGTGAACCTGTTTCTGTCAGCTCAGTTTCAGTCTAGTCCTAGTACTTTGATCACTGAAATAAATCCCATATAAACTGTAATTTACCTTATGATTGAAATTCGGTTTTACTTCTCATTCTTAAAGGGTTGTAAAGGATCCAGTTATTTGATTGAGAAGATACAATATTATATTGTTATTATTATACAAGCCTTAGGTGTTTTCATTTAGTTAAAAATAATAATCCAGTCTCTTTTGGATGATTCGAGGATTACCTGTCAATGCTTCACAACGGAGCTCACGGCTCTCCTGCCCTAACCCCGTGGGGGTCAATACATAGACAAGTCCCATAAATTACATTTGTTTTGACGCCTAGTTTGAATACTCGTCATCCTCTCTGTCATCTGACAGCTGCAAAGATCTGCAGTGGGGCTCCCCAGTGAACATATACAGTGATTTTACAAAACATTAGGAACACCTTCTGAATATTGAGTTGTACCCCCTTTTGCCCTCCTTTGCCCAGCCTCAATTTGTTTGGGCATGTACTCTACAATGTGTCGAAAGCGTTCCACAAGGATGCTGGCCCATGTTGAATGCAATGCTTCCCACAGTTCTGTCAACTTGGCTGGATGTCCTTTGGGTGGTGGACCATTCTTGATACACACAGGAAACTGTTAAGCGTGAAAAACCCAGCAGCGTTGCAGTTCTTGACACAAACCAGTGCGCCTGGCAGTTACTACCATACCCTGTTCAAAGGCACTTAAGTCTTTGTTTTACCCATTCACCCTCTGAATGGCACACATACACAACTGATACACAATATTCAGAAGGTGTTCCTAATGTTTTGTACACTCAGTGTATATGTTCACTGGGGAGCCCCACTGCAGATCTTTGTGGCTGTCAGATGAGAGAGAGGATGGTGAGTAAGCAGAATGTATGCTGGTGATACTAGCTACCTCTGAGCTTCACCGAGGAGAGTGCTGGGAGGGGTTGGAAGGCTGGGCTCAGAGTGGTGGGAGGGCTGGGTAGGAGGGCTGGGCTGGGCTGTGAGGGGATAGAGGGCTGGGTTCAGAGTGGTGGGAGGGCTGGGTAGGAGGGCTGAGCTGAGCTGGGCTGTGAGGGGTTAGAGGGCTGGGCTGTGAGGGGTGGGAGGGCTGGGCTGTGAGGGGTGGGAGGGATGGGAGGGATGGGAGGGATGGGAGGGCTGGGTAGGAGGGCTGGGCTGGGAGGGGTTGGAGGGCTGGGCTCAGCGCGGTGGGAGGGCTGGGTAGGAGGGCTGTGAGGGGTGGGAGGGATGGGCTCCACGGCAGATGGTGGCCAAAGGGGTGAAGAACAGGAGAAGACTCTGAGGGTGTGTCTCAATAGTCTCAATCATTTCAATTTAAGGGCTGTATTGGCATGGGAAACATATGTTTACATTGCCAAAGCAAGTGAAATAGATAAAAAACAATAACAAATTAACTGTAAACATTACACTTACAAAAGTTCCAAAAGAATAAAGACTTTTCAAATGTCATATTATGTATATATACAGTGTTGTAATGATGTGCAAATAGTTAAAGTACAAAAGGGAAAATAAATAAACATAAATATGTGTTGTATTTACAATGGTGTTCGTTCTTCACTGGTTGGCCTTTTCTTGTGGCAACAGGTCACAAATATTGCTGCTGTGATTCCACACTGTGGAATTTCACCCAATAGATATGGGAGTTTATCAAAGTTGGATATGTTTTTTCAAATTATTGGTGGGTCTGTGTAATCTGAGGGAAATATGTGTCTCTAATATGGTCATACATTTGGCAGGGGGTTAGGAAGAGCAGCTCAGTTTCCACCTCATTTTGTGGGCAGTGTGCACATGGCCTGTCTTCTCTTGAGAACCAGGTCTGCCTTCCGCGGCCTTCCTCAATAGCAAGGCTATGCTCATTGAGTCTGTACATAGTCAAAGATTTCCTTAATTTTGGTTCAGTCACAGTGGTCAGGTATTCTGACACTGTGTACTCTCTGTTTAGGGCCAAATAGCATTCTAGTTTGCTCTGTTTTTTGGTAAATTCTTTCCAATATGTCAAGTAATTATCTTTTTGTTGTCTCATGATTTGGTTGAGTCTAATTGTGTTGCTGTCCTGGGGCTCTGTGGGGTCTGTTTGTGAACAGAGCCCCTGGACCAATTTGCTTAGGGGACTCTTCTCCAGGATTATTTCTCTGTAGGTGATGGCTTTGTTATGGAAAGTTTGGGAATTGCTTCCTTTTGGGTGGTTGTAGAATTTAACTGCTCATTTCTGAATTGTGATAATTAGCGGGTATCGGCCTATTTCTGCTCTGCATGCATTATTTGGTGTTTTACGTTGTGTTTTTCCCATTTTGTGAATTCCTGGTTGGTGAGCAGACCCCAGACCTCACAAATTGAGTCGAAAGCTTATTTTGAAATGATCAAAGCATGAGAAGACTTTGACTTTGTTTTGGTTTGTTTGTTTGTCAATTAAGACGTGCAGGATGAATGCGTGGTCTGTTGTACAGTAATAATCCCTCCTCTCTTGTCTCTTCTCCTTCATCAGGACTGATCTAATCTTGGTTAACCAAGAACTAAAATCTTGCGTGATTTGGTCAGATGCTCAGTTATGTTTACGAGAGATTTGCACTAATTTAACAGGACTGGACAAGTGACAGCATATCCTCTGGGTATATCCTGTCATTATTGCTGTCAGCTTCTGTTTCTTTTTAGATCAGTGCACATGAAGGAGGCAAAGAGAGGAATCTACTCTAGACTATTGAGACGCAGCCTGTTTATAGGCAGGATACCTATGCAGTCAGAGCCTAGTGCCTGAGGGACACTCTTTAACTCTTTTGATCTGAATTATTCAATGGGCTCCATCGAGGACAGCTGGCACCGTCCTTGAACCATCAGCACCAAGACTTTGTCTTCATCCCTACCTCTGGCTTTTGGTGTCAATGCCACTCCGAAATTGCTCGATCGAATATTGATATATTTCTTAATTCCATTCTTTTACTTTTAGATTTCAAATCAAATCAAATCAAATTGTATTTGTCACATGCGCCGAATACAACAGGTGTAGACCTTACAGTGAAATGCTT
Organism: Salmo trutta; assembly: GCF_901001165.1. NCBI lineage: Eukaryota > Metazoa > Chordata > Actinopteri > Salmoniformes > Salmonidae > Salmo > Salmo trutta. Next base: position 44,834,979 of record NC_042978.1, on the reverse strand, counting down.
ACTTACAAGCCCTTAACCAACAATGCAGTTTTAAGAAAAATACCTCAAAAAATAAAATAAAAAATAAAAAAAGAATTAAAGAGCAGCAGTAAAACAACAATAGCAAGGCTATATACAGGGGGTACCGGTACAGAGTCAATCAATGTTCAGTAGTCTTATGGCTTGGGGGTAGAAGTTGTTTAGAAGCCTCTTGGACCTAGACTTGACGCTCCGGTACCGCTTGCCGTGCGGTAGCAGAGTGAACAGTCTATAACTAGGGTGGCTGGTATCTTTGACAATTTTTAGGGCCTTTCTCTGACACCGCCTGGTATAGAGGTCGTGGATGGCAGGAAGCTTGGCCCCAGTGATGTACTGGGCCGTACACACTACCCTCTGTAGTGCCTTGCGGTCAGAGGCCGAGCATTTGCCATACAAGGCAGTGATGCAACCAGTCAGGATGCTCTCGATGGTGCAGCTGTCGAACCTTTTGACGATCTGAGGACCCATGCCAAATCTTTTCAGTCTCCTGAGGGAGAGTAGGTTTTGTTGTGCCCTCTTCATGACTGCCTTGGTGTGCTTCGACCATGTTAGTTTGTTGGTGATGTTGACACCAAAGAACTTGAAGCTCTCAACCTGCTCCACTACAGCCCCATTGATGAGAATGGGGGCGTGCTCGGTCCTCCTTTTCCTGTAGTCCACAATCATCTCCTTTGTCTTGATCACGTTGAGGAAGAGGTTGTTGTCCTGGCGGCCCCACACAGCCAGGTCTATTTGTGTGTATTGTGTGTATTTGTGTGTATTGTTGTGAATTGATACTACTGCACTGTTGGAGCTAGAGAACACATGCATTTCGCTACACCCGCAATAACATCTGCTAAATATGTGTATGTGACCAATATAATTGGATTTGATTTTTGTATGGTAAAAGCAATCATCATGTTATTCTCTTGGTGCACCTTACACGCGCACACACACACACACACACACACACACACACACACACACACACACACACACACACACACACACACACACACACACACACACACTAAACTAATAAGAAGTTGGGGGGTTTGTCATGTGTGGAGACTGTTACGTTGGCTACCATCAATATTAGCTTTGAAGAAGACTTCAAATCTAACATTCTCTGTCTACAGTAGGAGTATACTCTAACTGAATCTTTGTGGACAGTGTGCCCCTTTTGTGTTCCTGTGTTTTGACGGTTTGACAAATTAAATACAATTTATGAGGTCTCTGGGTTCACCTTCTCGAAGGCTATTTACAAAGTATAGAAATAGTGGTTTTGAAAAAGAGAATACTGTTTACGACAGTGTTCTAAACATGGAAAAGTATAAAAACAGAACAAACACGCATCATAGGCCACTGTAAGTGGACCTGTCGTCCAGGAAATATTGTAAAGCATATGTTAGGCTATGGTATGTCTATTAAATGGTGATGACTCCAATGTGGGCTAGAGAGGAAGCAGATGATCTATCTCACAAAAAAAATTATCTGTGAAGAAATTTCTTGCATTTATAAATAAATAATGATGTACTTAATCCTTCACAGACAGGCTGGGCTCTTTGTTATGTATTACACATCTGAGGAGAGGAGCTTCACCTACCTGCCTGTCTGTCTGCTGGACTGCTCAAGCACCTGTCTGTCTGTCTGTCTGTCTGTCTGTCTGTCTGCTGGACTGCTCAAGCACCTGCCTGTCTGTCTGTCTGCTGGACTGCTCAAGCACCTGCCTGTCTGTCTGTCTGTTGGACTGCTCAAGCACCTACCTGCCTGTCTGTCTGCTGGACTGCTCAAGCACCTGCCTGCCTGTCTATCTGCTGGACTGCTCAAGCACCTGCCTGTCTGTCTGTCTGTCTGCTGGACTGCTCAAGCACCTGCCTGCCTGTCTATCTGCTGGACTGCTCAAGCACCTGCCTGTCTGTCTGTCTGTCTGCTGGACTGCTCAAGCACCTACCACAACATAGGCTATTTTGCTGCTAAACTGTCTAGAGAGTGATCTGGTAAAAAGTAAGTACATAAACCTTGCTTTATAGGAACATAAATGTATGTTATGGGGTGGCATAATGGGTGACTGACATGACTAGTGGTGGCGTACTTTTTCCTATGGCATGGAATTGAAAATGAAATATAAAACGTTTTATATGTTCAGCGATATCATAGCTGGTGGTGGCGCGTTTGCATCGGCTCGTGGTTCTATAAAAATAAACAATTTGTTCTCTAGCGGCTGCAGAGGTCAGGGGAAAGTGAAGGGTGCATTTAATGCAATTCTCTCTTTCAGGGCGAGAAGGAGAACCATGATATTTTATTTCCAGCATGCCTGTGCGTGTATGTGTGTTTTCGTGCGTGCGCGTGTCTGTGTGTGAGGCTGGCTGTAGCCCTACGTGTGTCGTCCCCCCCTTCTCTCTTTGTCCCTCCTCCATAGTAAGAATCAACCCGAGCTCTATCAATCTGCTCGCATCCTGCTGCAAACTAGGATCAGCCATCACCACAACAACCTTCACTTCACTTCCACGTTCATTTAACCCCTATCTCTCTCTGACACACCGACCAGCAGCGGCCCATGATTTGCCTGTCTGAGATGCGATTTCGCTCTCCCCTTTCCCGGAGAATATCGGCCGTTACTCCCCACTGAAAGACCATGCCCGAGACGGGGGCGGCGGGAGCAGCAGCCCCTGCAGCAGCGGGTAGCAGCTCCTCCGATAGCAGTGGTGGCACCGAGAGCTCGCGGCACAGACACCGATCGCAAGGCGAAGGGGAAAAGACAGATCAAAGTGCTGCCTCCTCGCAGCAAACGTCATCCGGTGTACTGGGTGAGTCCGTCTTTTCAAAGGGTCGGTTTGGATCGGGCCGGGGACGGAAATTGAATGTAGATTTGTAGCGACAGGACAGGTGGATGTGGCAGGAAAACGAGATGAGCAGGGCATCACAATATAGCCAATAGCCTACTGCCACCGCAGCGTCTTTTTTGTCTTTATGCACCGGGCCCCTAGAAAAACATCCCACATCTTATCTTGTTTGTAAAATGATGTATTTGTCCTCGAAGGTCACTGTATATTCGTCGCTGTTTACTAGGCTACAAACATCCTATTCCATATTTCCAGAGACATTGTGTTGTCTATGCAGGCTATCTCCAGCGGCCTGCCATGTGGGAGGTTAGCCTGTAAATGCAGCAACGTCCCAGTTGCCAGCTTCTTGACAAATTAACCTTTTAATGTCACCGAAAGATTAGGCTACTGTATTCTGAGCTTTCGAAAGGTCCGGGTTTTGATCGTTGGCCACGAAAACATCACATTATACTCTACACTACACAGCCTGTTCAAACCCAAACGGATTTCGCACAATAGACAGATGAATGTTTTGTTATTTAAATGATGTATTGTGGGGAGAATGTTGGTGACATTGTGGCGCTTCTATCACTGCGTTTATGAATTCGTTCGGCTGGACCCGTTTATTTGAATAAGCAACATCGGTCATATTCTGCGCTTGGCCTGTATTATTTTGGGGATACGGTCCCGGGGCCTGTGTTATTTTTGGGATACGGTCCATGCTTCATGTGGGAACCGGAGCCGGGATTCTGGGAACTGCATCAGCTGCGTGTGGCTGTTTTCGTGTCTTGGCTGAAGGGAGGCAGAGAGAGCACAGGCAGCATGCTTCCCCCAAAACAATTTTATCCGCCCTCACTTGAAGGCAGAGATAACAATTTAAGTTTTAAAGGTAATTTCCTGCAATTCAATACATTTCGCCATGGTGAGTTGGGTGATCGCATGTCCCGGATTGTGCGGCGGGACAGTCCCGCATTTTGGCCCTTTGTCCCGTGTCCCGCAACCAAACAAGCATGTCCCGCATTTTATCAACAAATTCAAACGCCACTGATTTGTATTTTTATTTTTTTTGTCCCGTATTTCAGTCAGACATTCCAACCTGTCTCTTGCAGTCACGTTGCGCTTATGAAAAACATCTATATCATAAGGATGTGATAGCCATGGTGATGTTAAACACTTCTCCAATCGTTGTAGAGATCTGATATCCTGTGCAGCGCAAGATGAGACGTTGGCCAATGTTTCGTTTCTAGGTGCGCTTCAATTAGCTCGTTCGGTGCAGCAGGAGCAGGGATGTAGTGCTGCTGGAGCAGGGATGTAGTGCTGCTGGAACAGGGATGTAGTGCTGCTGGAGCAGGGATGTAGTGCTGCTGGAGCAGGGATGTAGTGCTGCTGGAGCAGGGATGTAGTTGGAGCAGGGATGTAGTGCTGCTGGAGCAGGGATGTAGTGCTGCTGGAGCAGGGATGTAGTGCTGCTGGAGCAGGGATGTAGTGCTGCTGGAGCAGGGATGTAGTGCTGCTGGAGCAGGGATGTAGTGCTGCTGGAGCAGGGATGTAGTGCTGCTGGAGCAGGGATGTAGTGCTGCTGGAGCGGACTGTGGCGACCACTCTGCCACTTCTCACAATGGGGCTTATTTAGTAAAGTTAGATCAAAGCTGAATCAATGTCTTTGAATATCACATAGTGATTCATTCATATTCTACATAACACAACCAAATATAATAGCACAGTATAATGTTACTGTTACACCAAAAACACCACCTCATTTCTGATGATATTTTAGGAGGTTAAGCAGAATAAAAAATAAAAAAAACTCACCAGCGCACCCCACTAAACATAATATGCTTTGATTGAAACTAAATACAGGAAGGCTGTTGTTTTAATCAGCGTATGCTTACTTTGATTTTGACATGCTAATTAAGATAAGCAGAGTAAGGTGTTTATATGACTAATACCATACTTGGCCTACTGCCATAATGAGTTTAATATTGATTTATTACTGTCTATGTAAAATTACCCACTGAGTGTACAAAACATTAAGAACACCTGCTCTTTCCATGACTTGTAGACTGACCATGTGAATCCAGAAGAAAGCTATGATCCCTTACTGACGTCACTTGTTAAATATTTACATTTTAGTCATTTAGCAGACGCTCTTATCCAGAGCGACTTACAGTAGTGAATGCATACATTTCATACCATGCATTTTTTTGTACTGGCCCCCCGTGGGAATCGAACCCACAACCCTGGCGTTGCACACACCATGCTGGCGTTGCAAACACCATGCTCTACCAACTGAGCCACAGTTGGTAGAGCATACATCAATCAATGTATCTGAAGGGGAGGAGACATGTTAAGTAATGATTTTTGAGCCTTGAGACAATTGAGACATGGATTGTGTATGTGTGAGAGAGTTGTTTAAGATACTCCACTAACAGAGAGTTGTTTAAGATACTCTTTAAGATACTCTACCAACAGAGAGTTGTTTAAGATACTCCACTAACAGAGAGTTGTTTAAGATACTCTTTAAGATACTCTACCAACAGAGTTGTTTAAGATACTCTTTAAGATACTCTACCAACAGAGAGTTGTTTAAGATACTCTTTAAGATACTCTACCAACAGAGAGTTGTTTAAGATACTCTTTAAGATACTCTACCAACAGAGAGTTGTTTAAGATACTCTTTAAGATACTCTACCAACAGAGAGTTGTTTAAGATACTCCACCAACAGAGAGTTGTTTAAGATACTCTTTAAGATACTCTACCAACAGAGAGTTGTTTAAGATACTCTTTAAGATACTCTACCAACAGAGAGTTGTTTAAGATACTCTTTAAGATACTCTACCAACAGAGAGTTGTTTAAGATACTCTTTAAGATACTCCACCAACAGAGAGTTGTTTAAGATACTCTACCAACAGAGAGTTGTTTAAGATACTCCACCAACAGAGAGTTGTTTAAGATACTCTACCAACAGAGAGTTGCAGTGGTATGGACGGGAGATGGCAAGTGCCTGGAATTAGGACCTGCGCCACTTCCTGTGTGAGGAAAGGTTGTATTCTACGGATGTTGTAGAACACGAACCTGCAGGAGCGAGTCACTGCTTTGATGTATGCAGAGAACGACAGGGTGTTGTCCAGGGTCAAGGTTCTCTGCACTCTGGGAGGAGGACACCACAGAGTTGTCAACCGTGATGGAAAGGTCTTGGAGCTGGCAGGCCTTCTCCGGGAGGAAGAGCATCTCCGTTTTGTTGAGGTTGTGGGCCGTCATCCTAAGTTGAGATGTCTGCCAAGCATACAGAGATACGTACCGCCACCTTGGTGTCAGAAGGGGGAAGGAGGAAAGTAGTTGAGTGTCATCATAATGTTAGGAGAGACCATGTGAGGATATGACAGAGCCGAGTGACTTGGTGTAAAGAGAAACAAGTAGAGGGCCTAGAACCGAGCCCCGGGGGACACTAGTAGTGAGAGCACGTGTTGCAGACACATCCTCTCCACGCCACATGGTAGGAGCGACCTGCCAGGCAGGATGCAATCTAGGAGTGTTTAGAGTCTGAGACGCCCAGCCCTGAGAGGGTGGGGAGGAGGATCTGATAGAGTCTGAGTCGCCCAGCCCTGAGAGAGTGGAGTGGAGGCAGAGCCTGGGTCGCCCAGCCCTGAGAGGGTGGAGAGGAGGATCTGATAGAGTCTGAGACGCCCAGCCCTGAGAGGGTGGAGAGGAGGATCTGATAGAGTCTGAGTCGCCCAGCCCTGAGAGGGTGGAGAGGAGGATCTGATAGAGTCTGAGACGCCCAGCCCTGAGAGGGTGGAGAGGAGGCAGAGCCTGAGACACCCAGCCCTAAGAGGGTGGAGAGGAGGATCTGATAGAGTCTGAGACGCCCAGCCCTGAGAGGGTGGAGAGGAGGATTTGATAGAGTCTGAGATGCCCAGCCCTGAGAGGGTGGAGAGGAGGATCTGATAGAGCCTGAGACGCCCAGCCCTGAGAGGGTGGGGAGGAGGATCTGATAGAGTCTGAGACGCCCAGCCCTGAGAGGGTGGAGAGGAGGATTTGATAGAGCCTGAGATGCCCAGCCCTGAGAGGGTGGAGAGGAGGATCTGATAGAGTCTGAGATGCCCAGCCCTGAGAGGGTGGAGAGGAGGATCTGATAGAGCCTGAGACGCCCAGCCCTGAGAGGGTGGAGAGGAGGATCTGATAGAGTCTGAGACGCCCAGCCCTGAGAGGGTGGAGAGGAGGATCTTATCGAGCTTGAGACGCCCAGCTCTGAGAGGGTGGAGAGGAGGATCTGATAGAGCCTGAGACACCCTGCCCTGAGAGGGTGGAGAGGAGGATCTGATAGAGCCTGAGATGCCCGGCCCTGAGAGGGTGGAGAGGAGGATTTGATAGAGTCTGAGACGCCCAGCCCTGAGAGGGTGGAGAGGAGGATCTGATAGAGTCTGAGACGCCCAGCCCTGAGAGGGTGGAGAGGAGGATCTGATAGAGCCTGAGACGCCCAGCCCTGAGAGGGTGGAGAGGAGGATCTGATAGAGTCTGAGACGCCCAGCCCTGAGAGGGTGGAGAGGAGGATCTGATAGAGTCTGAGACGCCCAGCTCTGAGAGGGTGGAGAGGAGGATCTGATAGAGTCTGAGACGCCCAGCCCTGAGAGGGTGGAGAGGAGGATCTGATAGAGTCTGAGACGCCCAGCCCTGAGAGGGTGGAGAGGAGGCAGAGTCTGAGACGCCCAGCCCTGAGAGGGTGGAGAGGAGGATCTGATAGAGCCTGAGATGCCCAGACCTGAGAGGGTGGAGAGGAGGCAGAGTCTGAGACGCCCAGCCCTGAGAGGGTGGAGAGGAGGATCTGATAGAGCCTGAGATGCCCAGCCCTGAGAGGGTGGGGAGGAGGATCTGATAGAGTCTGAGACGCCCAGCCCTTAGAGGGTGGAGAGGAGGATCTGATAGAGTCTGAGACGCCCAGCTCTGAGAGGGTGGAGAGGAGGATCTGATAGAGTCTGAGACGCCCAGCCCTGAGAGGGTGGAGAGGAGGATCTGATAGAGTCTGAGACGCCCAGCCCTGAGAGGGTGGAGAGGAGGCAGAGTCTGAGACGCCCAGCCCTGAGAGGGTGGAGAGGAGGATCTGATAGAGCCTGAGATGCCCAGCCCTGAGAGGGTGGAGAGGAGGCAGAGTCTGAGACGCCCAGCCCTGAGAGGGTGGAGAGGAGGATCTGATAGAGCCTGAGATGCCCAGCCCTGAGAGGGTGGGGAGGAGGCAGAGCCTGAGACGCCCAGCCCTGAGAGGGTGGGGAGGAGGCAGAGCCTGAGACACCCAGCCCTGAGAGGGTGTGGAGGAGGCAGAGTCTGAGACGCCCAGCCCTGAGAGGGTGGGGAGGAGGCAGAGGCTGAGACGCCAGCCCTGAGAGGGTGGAGAGGAGGATCTGATGGTTCATGGTGTCGAAGGCAGCGGATAGATCTAGGAGGATTAGAACAGAGGAGAGAGAGTCAGCTTTGGCAGCGCGGAGAGCCGCCTTGAAGCCTGAGTGAGATGGGGTGGCAGGGTAGCCTAGTGGTTAGAGCGTTGCGCTAGTAACCGAAAGGTTGCAAGTTCGAATCGCCGAGCTGACAAGGTAGAAATCTGTCTTTCTGCCCCTGAACAAGGCAGTTAACCCACTGTTCCTAGGCCGTCATTGAAAATAAGAATTTCTTCTTAACTGACTTGCCTAGTTAAATAAAGATAAAATAATGACAGGGTTTGTCAGAGACGGCACGTTCAAGTGTTTTGGAAAGAAAATAAAGAATGACACTGGTCTGTCGAGAGGGGAGAAAGAGGTCAAGGTAGTTCTGTGTGAGTGGGATCAGTGGACCAGTAGGCTGAGTGAATGAGGAGGAAATGTCATCAACCTTTTTTATGGTTGACAAAGTCGTCTGCGGGAGTGGAGAGGGAGGAGGTGGAGAGTGGAGAGGGAAAGTGGAGAGGGAGGAGGTGGAGGATTAAGGATGGAGGAGGAAGTGGAGAAGAGTTTCTCAGGGTTTACATTTTGAGTGATAGAAAGCGGCTCTAGCAGAGAATACAGAGACAGGAAGGAATGGAAGGATGATAGGTCCTCCGGAAGTTGAGCTTTTCCTCATTTCCGCTCAGCTGCCCGCAGCCCTGTTCTCTAAGCTCGCAGTGAGTTGCTCAACCATGGTGCGGGAGTCGAAGGTTGAGCCGGCGGGGAGGAAATGGGACAATGAGAGTCAAAGGATGCGGACAGAGAGGAGAGAAGGGTAGAAGAGGCAGAGTCAGGTGACAGGAGGGAGAAGGATTTAGCAGAAGAGATAGAGGATTGAATAGACTAGTGGGAGAGAGAGCGAAGATTGCGGCGGCGCATGACCATCTCGGTAGGAGCTGAGTGGGTTGGAGGAAAGATGGGTAGGAGCTGAGTGGGTTGGAGGAAAGATGGGTAGGAGCTGGGTGGGTAGGAGGAGAGATGGGTAGGAGCTGAGTGGGTAGGGTTGGAGGATAGATGGGTAGGGGGTGAGTGGGTAAGGTTGGAGGAGAGATGGGTAGGGTTGGAGGAGAGATGGGTAGGGGGTGAGTGGGTAAGGTTGGAGGAGAGATGGGTAGGGTTGGAAGATAGATGGGTAGGGGGTGAGTGGGTAAGGTTGGAGGAGAGATGGGTAGGGGGTGAGTGGGTAAGGTTGGAGGAGAGATGGGTAGGGTTGGAGGAGAGATGGGTAGGGTTGGAGGAGAGATGGTTAGGGGGTGAGTGGGTAAGGTTGGAGGAGAGATGGGTAGGGTTGGAGGAGAGATGGGTAGGGTTGGAGGAGAGATGGGTAGGGTTGGAGCAGAGATGGGTAGGGGGTGAGTGGGTAAGGTTGGAGGAGAGATGGGTAGGGTTGGAGGAGAGATGGGTAGGGGGTGAGTGGGTAAGGTTGGAGGAGAGATGGGTAGGGGGTAAGTGGGTAAGGTTGGAGGGGAGATGGGTAGGGGGTAAGTGGGTAGGGTTGGAGGAGAGATGGGTAGGGGCTGCGTGGGTAAGGATGGAGGAGAGATGGGTAGGGTTGGAGGAGAGATGGGTAGGGGGTAAGTGGGTAAGGTTGGAGGAGAGATGGGTAGGGTTGGAGGAGAGATGGGTAGGGGATGCGTGGGTAGGAGGAGAGATGGGTAGGGTAGTAGGAGAGATGGGTAGGGGATGCGTGGGTAGGGTAGGAGGAGAGATGGGTAGGGGCTGCGTGGGTAGGGTAGGAGGAGAGATGGGTAGGGGATGCGTGGGTAGGGTAGGAGGAGAGATGGGTAGGGGATGCGTGGGTAGGAGGAGAGATGGATAGGGGATGCGTGGGTAGGAGGAGAGATGGATAGGGGATGCGTGGGGAGGGTAGGAGGAGAGATGGGTAGGGGCTGCGTGGGTAGGAGGAGAGATGGGAGAGAAAAGGAAACAAAATAGTGATCAAAATAGAGACCTGGAGGGTGGCTGCAGTGAGATTAGTAGGAGAACAGAGACCTGGAGGGGGGTTACAGTGAGATTAGTAGGAGAACAGAGACCTGGAGGGTGGCCGCAGTGAGATTAGTAGGAGAACAGAGACCTGGAGGGGGGGTTACAGTGAGATTAGTAGGAGAACAGAGACCTGGAGGGTGGCTGCAGTGAGATTAGTAGGAGAACAGAGACCTGGAGGGGGTTACAGTGAGATTAGTAGGAGAACAGAGACCTGGAGGGGGTTACAGTGAGATTAGTAGGAGAACAGAGACGTGGAGGGCGGTTGCAGTGAGATTAGTAGGAGAACAGAGACCTGGAGGGGGGTTACAGTGAGATTAGTAGGAGAACAGAGACCTGGAGGGGGGTTACAGTGAGATTAGTAGGAGAACAGAGACCTGGAGGGGGGTTACAGTGAGATTAGTAGGAGAACAGAGACCTGGAGGGGGGTTACAGTGAGATTAGTAGGAGAACAGAGACCTGGAGGGCGGCTGCAGTGAGACTAGTAGGAGAACAGAGACCTGGAGGGTGGCTGCAGTGAGATTAGTAGGAGAACAGAGACCTGGAGGGGGGGTTACAGTGAGATTAGTAGGAGAACAGAGACCTGGAGGGTGGCTGCAGTGAGACTAGTAGGAGAACAGAGACCTGGAGGGGGGTTGCAGTGAGATTAGTAGGAGAACAGAGACCTGGAGGGTGGCTGCAGTGAGATTAGTAGGAGAACAGAGACCTGGAGGGTGGCTGTAGTGAGACTAGTAGGAGAACAGAGACCTGGAGGGCGGCCGCAGTGAGATCAGTAGGAGAACAGAGACCTGGAGGGTGGCTGCAGTGAGATTAGTAGGAGAACAGAGACCTGGAGGGTGGCTGCAGTGAGATTAGTAGGAGAACAGAGACCTGGAGGGTGGCTGCAGTGAGATTAGTAGGAGAACAGAGACCTGGAGGGTGGCTGCAGTGAGATTAGTAGGAGAACAGAGACCTGGAGGGGGGTTGCAGTGAGATTAGTAGGAGAACAGAGACCTGGAGGGCGGCCGCAGTGAGATTAGTAGGAGAACAGAGACCTGGAGGGTGGCTGCAGTGAGATTAGTAGGAGAACAGAGACCTGGAGGGGGGTTACAGTGAGATTAGTAGGAGAACAGAGACCTGGAGGGTGGCTGCAGTGAGATTAGTAGGAGAACAGAGACCTGGAGGGGGGTTACAGTGAGACTAGTAGGAGAACAGAGACCTGGAGGGTGGCCGCAGTGAGATAAGTAGGAGAACAGAGACCTGGAGGGCGGCTGCAGTGAGATTAGTAGGAGAACAGAGACCTGGAGGGTGGCTGCAGTGAGATTAGTAGGAGAACAGAGACCTGGAGGGGGGTTACAGTGAGATTAGTAGGAGAACAGAGACCTGGAGGGAGGCTGCAGTGAGATTAGTAGGAGAACAGAGACCTGGAGGGCGGCCGCAGTGAGATTAGTAGGAGAACAGAGACCTGGAGGGGGGTTACAGTGAGATTAGTAGGAGAACAGAGACCTGGAGGGCGGCCGCAGTGAGATTAGTAGGAGAACAGAGACCTGGAGGGTGGCTGCAGTGAGATTAGTAGGAGAACAGAGACCTGGAGGGTGGCAGAAGGGGAAGAGAAAATCTCCATTCATGAGTAATTGTCTGCCCTGTGCCACCACTGTAATGACCAGATGCTCTCGGACTATGAGAGAACATGTAGTCAGATGAAGAGAGAGCAGCTGGAGTAGCAGTGTTCTCTGGGGTAATCCGTGTCTCCGTCAGGGCCAAAAATTGTAGGGACTAAAGGGCAATATACTGTAGGCTGAGATGAAGTCAGCCTTGCAGACCGCAGTTCCAAACACTGCCAGAGACTAGGAATTCCACATGGGCTGTGTGCGCAGGGTAAACTAAATTAGAAGGGAGCGTCTGTAAAACCTACAGGCAGAGCAGAGAACTAGGATACTTGACAATATGAGGTCACCAGTAGGTAACAGAGGAAGATTACCATAACAGGGTTATGCCATGTTAATGATATCTAAGTGAGAGTGACTAACACAATCAATCAGGGCCCCTGAGATTGTGCCTGTTTGCTATTCCCCCATGATTACTACAAGTTTAGATAGCTGGCTAGACTAATTTAACATTAGCTGACATGGCTAGTTGAGTGACTGTCAGTGGTTAACATAACAAGAGAGAAACTGCTGATGCACAACAAAATAAAAAAATTGCAACTTGCGTATTTCAATATTCTAACTCTCAATTTAGGAAAAACCCTGACTGAGCCCCCCAGGGTAACTATCCTGGAAACATAGCTTACAGGTAATGAAAGAGAGTGGCTCTTCACTTGGCCAGGGCTGGTCTTTGACTAGTCCACGATAAAGTAACTAAAGATATTATAAACTGTGAGTGTAGCTATATTTGGGTTAATATGGAGGGACTGACTTCACTGTAGTCTAATAGTAATACTATTAATCCTGCAGCGATTTTCTCTGTAAGCATTAGTATATAGTCTGTATATTACTATGGACTGTATTTACCAGTTGGTTCATGGGGGAGAAGAAGATTGGAGCTGGGGAGTCAGTGGGTCTTAGTTTCCTCAGGATTAACATGATATCACATAACTGCCTTCTCGCGTGTCAGTGTCTGTCAGCGCTGCCCCCCCCCCCACAGAGTCCTGATGCTTGATTCTCCCTCAGCCCTGCTCCCCGGTTCAGCCGGGCGGGGCGGCGTGGATTGGATGATTGGATGTTTCTTCTCCATACCTTCACCACGTCTTCCTAATCTGTTTCTGTTTAGTCTGAAGTAGCTTTGATCCGTTCAGCCACTGTCCTTTGTGACTTCACCCCTCACATTCCCTGCCCTCGTCCTCCACATGAATTATACGTCCATCATAGGACACAGTCATCTTCGCCCTATGGGCCCTCGCTGAACGAGTACACTACATAGAGAACAGGGTTTAATTTGGGACGCATACTGCGTTGCAGCAATTACTGACTGTGTCTGTCTGCAGACTGCTTTAGAGCAGCTGCTAATAAGGAACACTTCCATTAGGGAAATTAGGGCATGGATTTCACACTGGATACTCATTCAACCACAACATCAAAGGGGTTTGTTTTGGTTGGTTGGTTGGGAGGGAGTTTCCCTAATCTGATAGAAGAGGTATTGGTTGTTAAGAGTCTTACTCTTATAAACGTGGACTTGGTCTGCGCTTATTTATTATTAAAATTTATTTAACTAGGCAAGTCAGTTAAGAACAAATTCTTATTTACAATGACAGCCTGCAGAACAACAGATTTGTACCTTGTCAGCTCGGGGATTTGATCTAGCAACCTTTCGGTTACTGGCCCAACACTCTAACCACTAGGCTACCTGCCGCCTAGTAACATGTATATTTCCCAATTATCATAGGTTTAACTCTATCTCTCTCTGTAGATCAAGTGAATAACCGATCTTAGCGTTACCCAGGAAACATCTCGACCCAAAGAGAATGCTCTCTGAGCATGAGACTGTGGAGCGCATTGAGAAACATCCGTCCTTGTCTAAAACAATCAGATCATGAGAACTGTTTTTCACTCTGCCGACTCAAACATCCTCAGAAAGTGGCACCAGATCTATTCTGGGATCTTGGTGAGATAGGAGGTTCGAGGGGTCCATTTTGGGAAAACTTAGTTTCATTCTTTAGAGCTCAGCGTTAATAAAGGCACTTCACCTTGTGCAATAATGCATGAGTGAAATGTTTTAAGCAGAGATGTGCACTCTGACTCAGCACACATCATCCACACAGCCTTGGAACTGGCAGGGATTCCACTTTCTCTGTGTATCTCTCTTTACCCCTCAGCGAGAAGTCCCCCACTCTGCTTTAAGCAGATCTAGACAGGTACAATGTCACACAGCTTGGTTTAAATACATATATCCTCTGTGACAGCACCAAAAAGCAAAGCAAATTATTCAAAAGCATCAAACAGTGCCACACTTGTAGTAGCAATAAGCTACAATTTTTACAGCAGACATTATATTCTATTCTATCTGATCCTATTATATTCCTACTGACCCTATTATATTCTATCTGATCCAATTCTATTCTATCTGATCCTATTCTATTCTATCTGATCCTACTCTGTTCTATTCTATCTGATCCTATTCTATTCTATCTGATCCTATTATATTCCTACTGACCCTATTATATTCTATCTGATCCTATTCTATTCTATCTGATCCTATTCTATTCTATTTGATCCTATTATATTCTATCTGATCCAATTCTATTCTATCTGATCCTATTCTATCTGATCCTACTCTATTCTATCTGATCCTATTATATTCTATCTGATCCTATTCTATTCAATCTGTTCCTATTATATTCTATCTGATCCTATTCTATTCAATCTGTTCCTATTATATTCTATCTGATCCTATTCTATTCTATCTGATCCTATTATATTCTATCTGATCCTATTCTATTCTATCTGATCCTACTCTGTTCTATTCTATCTGATCCTATTATTTTCTATCTGATCCTACTCTGTTCTATTCTACCTGATCCTATTATATTTATCTGATCCTATTGTATTCTATTCTATCTGATCCTACTCTGTTCTATTCTATCTGATCTTTTATATTCTATCTGATCATATTGTATTCTATTCTATCTGATTCTACTCTGTTCTATTCTACCTGATCCTATTATATTTATCTGATCCTATTGTATTCTATTCTATCTGATTCTACTCTGTTTTATTCTATCTGATCCTATTATATTCCATCTGATCCTACTCTGTTCTATTCTATCTGATCCTATTGTATTCTATCTGATCCTACTCTGTTCTATTCTATCTGATCCTATTGTATTCTATCTGATCCTACTCTGTTCTATTCTATCTGATCCTATTATATTCTATCTGATCCTATTATATTCTATCTGATCCTATTATATTCTATCTGATCCTATTGTATTCTATCTGATCCTACTCTGTTCAATTCTACCTGATCCTATTACATTCTATCTGGTCCTATTGTATTCTATTCTATCTGATCCCACTCTGTTCTGTTCTGTCTGATCCTACTCTGTTCTATTCTATCTGATCCTAATATATTCCATCTGATCCTACTCTGTTCTATTCTATCTGATCCTATTATATTCTATCTGATCCTACTCTGTTCTATTCTATCTGATCCTATTATATTCTATCTGATCCTACTCTGTTCTATTCTATCTGATCCTACTCTATTATATCTGATCCTATTATATTCTATCTGATCCTACTCTGTTCTATTCTATCTGATCCTATTATATTCTGTCTGATCCTATTCTATTCAATCTGTTCCTATTATATTCTATCTGATCCTATTATATTCAATCTGATCCTATTCTATTCTATCTGATCCTATTATATTCTATCTGATCCTATTATATTCTATCTGATCCTATTATATTCTATCTGATCCTACTCTGTTCTATTCTACCTGATCCTATTATATTCTATCTGATCCTATTGTATTCTATTCTACCTGATCCTACTCTGTTCTATTCTATCTGATCCTATTATTTTCTATCTGATCCTACTCTGTTCTATTCTATCTGATCCTACTCTGTTCTATTCTATCTGATCCTATTATTTTCTATCTGATCCTACTCTGTTCTATTCTACCTGATCCTATTATATTTATCTGATCCTATTGTATTCTATTCTCTCTGATCCTACTCTGTTCTATTCTACCTGATCCTATTATATTTATTTGATCCTATTGTATTCTATTCTATCTGATTCTACTCTGTTTTATTCTATCTGATCCTATTATATTCCATCTGATCCTACTCTGTTCGATTCTATCTGATCCTATTCTATTCTATCTGATCCTATTATATTCTATCTGATCCTACTCTGTTCTATTCTATCTGATCCTACTCTATTCTATCTAATCGTATTATATTCTATCTGATCCTATTATATTCTATCTGATCCTATTCTATTCAATCTGTTCCTATTATATTCTATCTGATCCTATTATATTCTATCTGATCCTATTATATTCTATCTGATCCTACTCTGTTCTATTCTATCTGATCCTATTATATTCTATCTGATCCTATTATATTCTATCTGATCCTATTATATTCTATCTGATCCTGTTATATTTATCTGATCCTATTGTATTCTATTCTATCTGATCCTACTCTGTTCTATTCTATCTGATCCTATTATTTTCTATCTCATCCTACTCTGCTCTATTCTATCTGATCTTTTATATTCTATCTGATCATATTGTATTCTATTCTATCTGATTCTACTCTGTTTTATTCTATCTGATCCTATTATATTCCATCTGATCCTACTCTGTTCTATTCTATCTGATCCTATTATATTCTATATGATCCTATTGTATTCTATCTGATCCTACTCTGTTCTATTCTACCTGATCCTATTATATTCTATCTGATCCTATTGTACTCTATTCTATCTGATCCTACTCTGTTCTATTCTATTTGATCCTATTATATTCCATCTGATCCTACTCTGTTCTATTCTATCTGATCCTATTATATTCTGTCTGATCCTATTATTTTCTATCAGATCCTATTATTTTCTATCTGATCCTACTCTGTTCTATTCTACCTGATCCTATTATATTTATTTGATCCTATTTTATTCTATTCTATCTGATCCTACTCTGTTCTATTCTATCTGATCTATTATATTCTATCTGATGCTATTGTATTCTATTCTATCTGATCCTATTGTATTCTATCTGATCCTACTCTGTTCTATTCTACATGATCCTATTATATTCTATCTGATCCTATTGTATTGTATTCTATCTGATCCTATTATATTGTATCTGATCCTACTCTGTTCTATTCTATCTGATCCTATTATATTCTATCTGATCCTATTATATTCTATCTGATCCTACTCTATTCTATCTGATCCTATTATATTCTATCTGATCCTACTCTGTTCTATTCTATCTGATCCTATTATATTCTATCTGATCCTATTATATTCTATCTGATCCTACTCTATTCTATCTGATCCTATTATATTCTATCTGATCCTACTCTGTTCTATTCTATCTGATCCTACTCTGTTCTATTCTATCTGATCCTACTCTGTTCTATTCCATCTGATCCTATTCTATTCTATCTGATCCTATTCTATTCTATCTGATTCTATTATGTTCTCTTCTTGCATACTTTTTCTCTCATAGCACCATAGAGATATAATCTACTTTACCTCTACTCTACTCTACCTTCTACTATACTCTCTACCCTCTACTCTACCCTCCACTCTACTCTCTACTCTACTCTACCCTCTACTCTACTCTCTACTCTACCCTGTACTCTACCTTCTACTAGAGGTCGACCGATTAATCGGAATGGGCGATTAATTAGGGCCGATTTCAAGTTTTCATAACAATGGTAAATCGGTATTTTTGGACGCCGATTTGGCCGTTAAAATTATTTTTTTTTTCGACCTTTATTTAACTAGGCAAGTCAGTTAAGAACACATTCTCATTTTCCATGACGGCCTAGGAACTGTGGGTTAACTGCCTTGTTCAGGGGCAGAACGACAGATTTTTACCTTGTCAGCTCAGGGATTCAATCTTGCAACCTTATGGTTAACTAGTCCAACGCTCTAATCGCCTGCTTTACATTGCACTCCACGAGGAGCCTGCCTGTTAAGCGAATGCAGTAAGAAGCCAAGGTAAGTTGCTAGCTAGCATTAAACTTATCTTATAAAAAACAATCCATCAATCATAATCACTAGTTAACTACACATGGTTGATGATATTACTAGTTTATCTAGCCTGTCCTGCGTTGCATATAATCGCTTAGGTACACGTTGCTCCAACCATAAACATCAATGCCTTTCTTAAAATCAATACACAAGTATATATTTTTAAACCTGCATATTTAGTTAATATTGAGTCAGGGTATATGCAGCAGTTTGGGCCGCCTGGCTCGTTGCGAACTGTGAAGACTATTTCTTCCTAACAAAGACAGCCGACTTCGCCAAACGGGGGATGATTTAACAAAAGCGCATTTGCGAAAAAAGCACAATCGTTGCACGACTGTACCTAACCATAAACATCAATGCCTTTCTTAAAATCAATACACAGAAGTATATATTTTTAAACCTGCATATTTAGCTAAAAGAAATCCAGGTTAGCAGGCAATATTAACTAGGTGAAATTGTGTCATTTTGCATTTATTGCACCCAGTCAGAGTATATGCAACAGTTTGGGCCGCTTGGCTCGTTTCGAACTAATTTGCCAGAATTTTACGTAATTATGACATAACATTGAAGGTTGTGCAATGTAACAGGAATAACATTTTGTTTTCGAGATGATAGTTTCCGGATTTGACCATATTAATGACCTAAGGCTCGTATTTCTGTGTTATTATGTTATAATTAAGTCTATGATTTGATAGAGCAGTTTGACTGAGCGATGGTAGGCAGCAGCAGGCTCGTAAGCATTCATTCAAACAGCCCTTCGCAATGCATTGCGCTGTTTAGGACTTCAAGCCTGTCAACTCCCAAGATTAGGCTGGTGTAACCGATGTGAAATGGCTAGCTAGTTAGCCGGGTGCGCGCTAATAGCGTTTCAAACGTCACTCGCTCTGAGACTTGGAGTAGTTGTTCCCCTTGCTCTACATGGGTAACGCTGCTTCGAGGGTGGCTGTTGTCGATGTGTTCCTGGTTCGAGCCCAGGTAGGAGCGAGGAGAGGGACGGAAGCTATACTGTTACACTGGCAATACTAAAGTGCCTATAAGAACATCCAATAGTCAAAGGTATTTGAAATACAAATCGTATAGAGAGAAATAGTCCTATAATTCCTATAATAACTACAACCTAAAACATCTTACCTGGGAATATTGAAGACTCATGTTAAAAGGAACCACCAGCTTTCATATGTTCTCATGTTCTGAGCAAGGAACTTAAACGTTAGCTTTTTTACATGGCACATATTGCACTTTTACTTTCTTCTCCAACACTTTGTTTTTGCATTATTTAAACCAAATTGAACATGTTTCATTATTTATTTGAGGCTAAAATGATTTTATTGATGTATTATATTAAGTTAAAATAAGTGTTCATTCAGTATTCTTGTAATTGTCATTATTCCAAATAAATAAATAAAAAAATCGTCCGATTAAATAAAAAATACTCTACCCTCTACCCTCTACTCTAATCTCTACTCTACCCTCTACTCTACTCTCTACTCTACTCTACCCTCTACTCTACACTCTACTCTCTACTCTAATCTCTACTCTACCCTCTACTCTACACTCTACTCTACCTCTACTCTACTCTACTCTACCCTCTACTCTACTCTACCCTCTACTCTACCCTCTACTCTACTCTCTACTCTACTCTCTACTCTACTCTCTACTCTACTCTACCCTCTACTCTACTCTCTACCCTCTACTCTACTCTCTACTCTACTCTACTCTACCCTCTACTCTACTCTCTACACTCTACTCTACTCTACTCTCTACTCTACTCTCTACACTCTACTCTACTCTCTACCCTCTACTCTCTACTCTAGTCTCTACTCTACCCTCTACTCAACTCTCTACTCTACACTCTACTCTCTACCCTCTACTCTACCCTCTACTCTACTCTCTACTATACCCTCTACTCTACCCTCTAAATCAAATCATCAAATAAAATTTATTTATATAGCACTTCTTACATCAGCTGATATCTCAAAGTGCTGTACAGAAACCCTGCCTAAAACCCCAAACAGCAAGCAATGCAGGTGTAGAAGCACGGTGGCTAGGAAAAACTCCCTAGAAAGGCCAAAACCTAGGAAGAAACCTAGAGAGGAACCAGGCTATGAGGGGTGGCCAGTCCTCTTCTGGCTGTGCCGGGTGGAGATGATAACAGCACATGGCCTAGATGTTCAAATGTTCATAAATGACCAGCATTGTCAAATAATAATAATCATAGTAGTTGTCGAGGGTGCAACAAGTCAGTAACACAAGAGTAAGTGTCAGTTGGCTTTTTCATAGCCGATCTTTGAGAGTATCTCTACCGCTCCTGCTGTCTCTAGAGAGTTGAAAACAGCAGGTCTGGGACAGGTAGCACATCCGGTGAATAGGTCAGGGTTCCAGCAGGTCTGGGACAACAGGTCTGGGACAGGTAGCACGTCCGGTGAACAGGTCAGGGTTCCATAGCTGCAGGCAGAACAGTTGGAACTGGAGCAGCAGCACGGCCAGGTGAACTGGGGACAGCAAGGAGTCATCAAGCCAGGTAGTCCTGAGGCATGGTCCTAGGGCTCAGGTCCTCCGAGAGAGAGAAAGAAAGAAAGAAAGAGAAAGAGAGAATTAGAGAGAGCATATTTAAATTCACGCAGGACACCGGAAAAGACAAGAGAAATACTCCAGATGTGACAGACTGACCCTAGCCCCCCGACACATAAACTACTGCAGCATAAATACTGGAGGCTGAGACAGGAGGGGTCAGGAGACACTGTGGCCCCATCCGATGAAACCCCCGGACAGGGCCAAACAGGTAGGATATAACCCCACCCACTTTGCCAAAGCACAGCCTCCACACCACTGGAGGGATATCTCCAACCACCAACATACCATGCCGGGACAAGGCCGAGTATAGCCCACAAAGATCTCCGCCACGGCACAGCCCAAGGGGGGGCACCAACCCAGACAGGAAGACCACGTCAATGACTCAACCCACTCAAGTGACGCACCCCTCCTAGGGACGGCATGGAAGAGCACCAGTAAGCCAGTGACTCAGGCCCTGTAATAGGGTTAGAGGCAGAGAATCCCAGTGGAAAGAGGGGAAACCGGCCAGGCAGAGACAGCAAGAGCGGTTCGTTGCTCCAGCCTTTCCGTTCACCTTCACACCCCTGGGCCAGACTACACTTAATCATAGGACCTACTGAAGAGATGTGTCTTCAGTAAAGACTTAAAGGTTGAGACTGAGTCTGCGTCTCTCACATGGGTAGGCAGACTATTCCATAAAAATGGAGCTCTATAGGAGAAAGCCCTGCCTCCAGCTGTTTGCTTAGAAATTCTAGGAACAATTAGGAGGCCCGCGTCTTGTGACCGTAGTGTACGTGTAGGTATGTACGGCAGGACCAAATTGGAAAGATAGGAAGGAGCAAGCCCATGTAATGCTTTGTAGGTTAGCAGTAAAACCTTGAAATCAGCCCTTGCCTTAACAGGAAGCCAGTGTAGGGAGGCTAGCACTGGAGTAATATGATCACATTTTTGGGTTCTAGTCAGGATTCTAGCAGCCGTATTTAGCACTAACTGAAGTTTGGGACAGGTAGCACGTCCGTTGAATACTCTATCCTCTATTCTAATCTCTACTCTACCCTCTACTCTACTCTACTCTGCTCTACTCTCTACTCTAATCTCTACTCTACTCTATTCTACCCTCTACTCTACTCTGCTCTACTCTCTACTCTACTCTACTCTGCTCTACCCTCTACTCTACCCTCTACTCTACTCTACTCTCTACTCTACACTCTACTCTACCCTCTACTCTACACTCTACTCTACCCTCTACTCTACTCTACTCTCTACTCTCTACTCTACTCTACCCTCTACTCTACTCTACTCTGCTCTACTCTCTACTCTACACTCTACTCTACCCTCTACTCTACTCTACTCTACTCTACCCTCTACTCTCTACCCTCTACTCTACTCTACTCTCTACTCTACTCTCTACTCTAATCTCTACTCTACTCTACTCTACTCTACTCTACCCTCTACTCTACCCTCTACTCTACCCTCTACTCTCTACCCTCTACTCTCTACTCTACTCTACTCTACTCTACTCTACTCTACTCTACTCTACTCTACTCTACTCTACTCTACTCTACTCTACTCTACTCTACACTCTACTCTCTACTCTCTACTCTACCCTCTACTCTCTACCCTCTACTCTACACTCGACTCTACACTCTACTCTACTCTACACTCTACTCTCTACTCTACTCTCTACTCTACCCTCTACTCTCTACCCTCTACTCTCTACTCTACTCTCTACTCTACTCTACCCTCTACTCTACTCTCTACCCTCTACTCTCTACTCTACCCTCTACTCTCTACCCTCTACTCTACTCTACCCTCTACTCTACTCTACCCTCTACTCTACTCTATTCTCTACTCTAATCTCTACTCTACTCTCTACTCTAATCTCTACTCTAATCTCTACTCTACTCTCTACTCTAATCTCTACCCTCTACTCTACTCTACTCTCTACTCTAATCTCTACCCTCTACTCTACTCTCTACTCTATTCTCTACTCTAATCTCTACTCTACTCTCTACTCTAATCTCTACTCTAATCTCTACTCTCTACTCTACTCTACTCTACTACTCTACCCTCTACTCTACTCTACTCTACTCTACCCTCTACTCTACCCTCTACTCTACTCTCTACTCTACTCTACTCTCTACCCTCTACTCTAATCTCTAACCTACTCTACTCTACTCTCTACTCTACTCTACTCTCTACTCTCTACTCTACCCTCTACTCTACCCTCTACTCTACCCTCTACTCTACCCTCTACTCTACTCTCTACTCTACTCTACTCTCTACTCTACTCTCTACTCTACCCTCTACCCTCTACTCTAATCTCTACTCTACTCTACTCTCTACTCTACTCTCTACTCTACCCTCTACTCTACCCTCTACTCTCTACTCTACTCTCTACTCTACTCTACTCTCTACTCTACTCTCTACTCTACCCTCTACTCTACTCTCTACTCTACCCTCTACTCTACCCTCTACACTCTACTCTACCCTCTACTCTACTCTACTCTACTCTACTCTCTACTCTACCCTCTACTCTAATCTCTACTCTACTCTCTACTCTACTCTCTACTCTACCTCTACTCTACTCTACTCTCTACTCTACTCTCTACTCTACCCTCTACTCTACTCTACTCTCTACTCTCTACTCTCTACTCTAATCTCTACTCTACCCTCTACTCTACCCTCTACTCTACTCTACCCTCTACTCTCTACACTCTACTCTACTCTCTACTCTACTCTCTACTCTGCTCTCTACTCTACTCTCTACTCTACTCTACCCTCTACTCTCTACTCTACCCTCTACTCTACTCTACTCTACTCTACTCTACCCTCTACACTCTACTCTACTCTCTACTCTACTCTAATCTCTACTCTACTCTCTACTCTCTACTCTACTCTACTCTACTCTCTAATCTACTCTCTACTCTACCCTCTACTCTAATCTCTACTCTACTCTCTATTCTACTCTCTACTCTACCCTCTACTCTACCCTCTACACTCTACTCTACTCTCTACTCTACTCTGCTCTCTACTCTACTCTCTACTCTACTCTCTACTCTACTCTCTACTCTACCCTCTACACTCTACTCTACTCTCTACTCTACCCTCTACTCTACTCTAATCTCTACTCTAATCTCTACTCTACTCTCTACTCTCTACTCTACTCTACTCTACTCTCTACTCTACTCTCTACTCTACCCTCTACCCTCTACTCTAATCTCTACTCTTCTCTCTATTCTACTCTCTACTCTACCCTCTACTCTACCCTCTACACTCTACTCTACTCTCTACTCTACTCTACTCTCTACTCTACTCTCTACTCTACCCTCTACTCTACTCTACTCTCTACTCTACTCTACTCTACTCTCTACTCTACCCTCTACACTCTACTCTACCCTCTACTCTACTCTACTCTACTCTACCCTCTACTCTACTCTACTCTCTACTCTACCCTCTACTCTAATCTCTACTCTACTCTCTACTCTCTACTCTACTCTACTCTCTACTCTACTCTCTACTCTACCCTCTACTCTACCCTCTACACTCTACTCTACTCTCTACTCTCTACTCTAATCTCTACTCTCTACTCTCTACTCTAATCTCTACTCTACTCTACCCTCTACTCTCTACACTCTACTCTACTCTCTACTCTCTACTCTACCCTCTACTCTCTACTCTACTCTCTACCCTCTACTCTACCCTCTACTCTACCCTCTACTCTCTACCCTCTACTCTCTACTCTACCCTCTACTCTACCCTCTACTCTAATCTCTACTCTCTACTCTCTACACTCTACTCTACTCTCTACTCAACTCTCTACTCAACTCTCTACTCTACCCTCTACTCTACTCTCTACTCAACTCTCTACTCAACTCTCTACTCTACTCTCTACTCTACACTCTACTCTCTACCCTCTACTCTACCCTCTACTCTACTCTCTACTATACCCTCTACTCTACCCTCTAAATCAAATCATCAAATAAAATTTATTTATATAGCCCTTCTTACATCAGCTGATATCTCAAAGTGCTGTACAGAAACCCTGCCTAAAACCCCAAACAGCAAGCAATGCAGGTGTAGAAGCACGGTGGCTAGGAAAAACTCCCTAGAAAGGCCAAAACCTAGGAAGAAACCTAGAGAGGAACCAGGCTATGAGGGGTGGCCAGTCCTCTTCTGGCTGTGCCGGGTGGAGATGATAACAGCACATGGCCTAGATGTTCAAATGTTCATAAATGACCAGCATTGTCAAATAATAATAATCATAGTAGTTGTCGAGGGTGCAACAAGTCAGTAACACAAGAGTAAGTGTCAGTTGGCTTTTTCATAGCCGATCTTTGAGAGTATCTCTACCGCTCCTGCTGTCTCTAGAGAGTTGAAAACAGCAGGTCTGGGACAGGTAGCACATCCGGTGAATAGGTCAGGGTTCCAGCAGGTCTGGGACAACAGGTCTGGGACAGGTAGCACGTCCGGTGAACAGGTCAGGGTTCCATAGCTGCAGGCAGAACAGTTGGAACTGGAGCAGCAGCACGGCCAGGTGAACTGGGGACAGCAAGGAGTCATCAAGCCAGGTAGTCCTGAGGCATGGTCCTAGGGCTCAGGTCCTCCGAGAGAGAGAAAGAAAGAAAGAAAGAGAAAGAGAGAATTAGAGAGAGCATATTTAAATTCACGCAGGACACCGGAAAAGACAAGAGAAATACTCCAGATGTGACAGACTGACCCTAGCCCCCCGACACATAAACTACTGCAGCATAAATACTGGAGGCTGAGACAGGAGGGGTCAGGAGACACTGTGGCCCCATCCGATGAAACCCCCGGACAGGGCCAAACAGGTAGGATATAACCCCACCCACTTTGCCAAAGCACAGCCTCCACACCACTGGAGGGATATTTCCAACCACCAACATACCATGCCGGGACAAGGCCGAGTATAGCCCACAAAGATCTCCGCCACGGCACAGCCCAAGGGGGGGCACCAACCCAGACAGGAAGACCACGTCAATGACTCAACCCACTCAAGTGACGCACCCCTCCTAGGGACGGCATGGAAGAGCACCAGTAAGCCAGTGACTCAGGCCCTGTAATAGGGTTAGAGGCAGAGAATCCCAGTGGAAAGAGGGGAAACCGGCCAGGCAGAGACAGCAAGAGCGGTTCGTTGCTCCAGCCTTTCCGTTCACCTTCACACCCCTGGGCCAGACTACACTTAATCATAGGACCTACTGAAGAGATGTGTCTTCAGTAAAGACTTAAAGGTTGAGACTGAGTCTGCGTCTCTCACATGGGTAGGCAGACTATTCCATAAAAATGGAGCTCTATAGGAGAAAGCCCTGCCTCCAGCTGTTTGCTTAGAAATTCTAGGAACAATTAGGAGGCCCGCGTCTTGTGACCGTAGTGTACGTGTAGGTATGTACGGCAGGACCAAATTGGAAAGATAGGAAGGAGCAAGCCCATGTAATGCTTTGTAGGTTAGCAGTAAAACCTTGAAATCAGCCCTTGCCTTAACAGGAAGCCAGTGTAGGGAGGCTAGCACTGGAGTAATATGATCACATTTTTGGGTTCTAGTCAGGATTCTAGCAGCCGTATTTAGCACTAACTGAAGTTTGGGACAGGTAGCACGTCCGTTGAATACTCTATCCTCTATTCTAATCTCTACTCTACCCTCTACTCTACTCTACTCTGCTCTACTCTCTACTCTAATCTCTACTCTACTCTATTCTACCCTCTACTCTACTCTGCTCTACTCTCTACTCTACTCTACTCTGCTCTACCCTCTACTCTACCCTCTACTCTACTCTACTCTCTACTCTACACTCTACTCTACCCTCTACTCTACACTCTACTCTACCCTCTACTCTACTCTACTCTCTACTCTCTACTCTACTCTACCCTCTACTCTACTCTACTCTGCTCTACTCTCTACTCTACACTCTACTCTACCCTCTACTCTACTCTACTCTACCCTCTACTCTCTACCCTCTACTCTACTCTACTCTCTACTCTACTCTCTACTCTAATCTCTACTCTACTCTACTCTACTCTACTCTACCCTCTACTCTACCCTCTACTCTCTACCCTCTACTCTCTACTCTCTACTCTACTCTACTCTACTCTACTCTACTCTACTCTACACTCTACTCTACTCTACTCTACTCTACTCTACTCTACTCTACACTCTACTCTCTACTCTACTCTCTACTCTACCCTCTACTCTCTACCCTCTACTCTACACTCTACTCTACTCTACTCTACTCTACTCTACTCTACTCTACTCTACTCTACTCTACACTCTACTCTCTACTCTACTCTCTACTCTACCCTCTACTCTCTACCCTCTACTCTCTACTCTACTCTCTACTCTACTCTACCCTCTACTCTACTCTCTACCCTCTACTCTCTACTCTACCCTCTACTCTCTACCCTCTACCCTCTACTCTACTCTACCCTCTACTCTACTCTCTACTCTATTCTCTACTCTAATCTCTACTCTACTCTCTACTCTAATCTCTACTCTAATCTCTACTCTACTCTCTACTCTAATCTCTACCCTCTACTCTAATCTCTACTCTACTCTCTACTCTAATCTCTACCCTCTACTCTACTCTCTACTCTATTCTCTACTCTAATCTCTACTCTACTCTCTACTCTAATCTCTACTCTAATCTCTACTCTACTCTCTACTCTAATCTCTACCCTCTACTCTCTACTCTACTCTCTACTCTACTCTCTACTCTACTCTACTCTCTACCCTCTACTCTACCCTCTACTCTACTCTCTACTCTACTCTCTACCCTCTACTCTAATCTCTACTCTACTCTACTCTACTCTCTAATCTACTCTAATCTCTACTCTCTACTCTACCCTCTACTCTCTACCCTCTACTCTCTACCCTCTACTCTACCCTCTACTCTCTACTCTCTACCCTCTACCCTCTACTCTACTCTACCCTCTACTCTACTCTACCCTCTACTCTACCCTCTACTCTACCCTCTACTCTACTCTACCCTCTACTCTACTCTACTCTACTCTACTCTACTCTACCCTCTACTCTACCCTCTACTCTATTCTCTACTCTAATCTCTACTCTACTCTCTACTCTAATCTCTACTCTAATCTCTACTCTAATCTCTACCCTCTACTCTACTCTCTACTCTACCCTCTACTCTACCCTCTACTCTACCCTCTACTCTACTCTCTACTCTACTCTCTACTCTAATCTCTACTCTACCCTCTACTCTACTCTCTACTCTAATCTCTACTCTACCCTCTACTCTATTCTCTACTCTAATCTCTACTCTACTCTCTACTCTAATCTCTACTCTAATCTCTACTCTAATCTCTACCCTCTACTCTACTCTCTACTCTACCCTCTACTCTACCCTCTACTCTACCCTCTACTCTACTCTCTACTCTACTCTCTACTCTAATCTCTACTCTACTCTCTACTCTACTCTACTCTCTACTCTACTCTACCCTCTACTCTACCCTCTACTCTACTCTCTACTCTCTACTCTAATCTCTACTCTACCCTCTACTCTACTCTCTACTCTACTCTCTACTCTACCCTCTACTCTACCCTCTACTCTACCCTACTCTACCCTCTACTCTACTCTACCCTCTACTCTACTCTCTACTCTACTCTACTGACCTAATTGGTTACTACAAAAATAGATAAGTTCTTTCTGAATATTACCTAATTGGTTATTTCACAAATACATAAGTTCAGAATATTACCTAATTGGTTATTACAAAAATACAGAAGTTCTGAATATGACCTCATTTGTTATTACAAAAATAGCTAAGTTCTGAATATTTGTGGAGATACAAACCAAATAGTAGGTCAAAGAGCCTCCATTGTCATCTCTTTTCATTGGGACACGTCAACATTTATGGCCTCTAGTTAAGGGCTGTAATAACATAAACACACTTTCCTATTAGTTGACCTTTCGGTGCATGTGCAACGTGATTAAAATACTGTTGTTAACCAAACGAGCTCTCGCTGTTTCCCTTTCTGGTTCTTGTGGCACTTTTGTCCCCTCTGCAGAACTACCACAAGAGGGTTGCCTGCCACTGTGCAGCGTTGCATGAGAGCCTCTCACAAATAGGCTGACAGGAAAATGTATTGTAACACCATCTCTATACCCACCCTGATCCTGCACCCAACATTTCCCCTTTAGAAATGTATCTCTGTTAGTTTGTGTTTCGTCTTTGATGTCCTCAGAAGAATTGCTCTTGCACACACAATTACCTTTGCACCGCTTATTTGGTTGATGTCTCAAAAAACGTCAATCCGCCTTTGCACTTCGCCTGGGGAACAATCTAGAAACACTGGAGGTGCTACTCTAACAGGCCCTTGAGTCCGACTGCTGTTGACTCAACCGCTGAGGCTTCTCTAAGTGGCTGCGATGTCTTGAATTAACTTCAATCGGTCCAGTTTAATTGAATGTAGTTATTGTAAACCTAAGACTCGGGGCAGTTACTCTCTCATACAGTGTAGTAAAAGTGATGCTTGCTACCAACATAACTGCTGCTGTACCTTTCAGTAGCTGGAAGACTGTAAATTGTAAATTGCTACTGTACATGTCTGATATGTGGCAATATAGATACTTTATATTTAATTAATGCTGTTAATACTTTTGGATACTGCAAATATAATAAGTACCTTACAGTTTAATAACAAGTTTTAAAACATACTGTATTGCATTATTCTTGATCACAGGAGGTTGGTGGCACCTTAATTGAGGAGGACGGGCTCGTGGTAATACCTGGAGCGGAATCAGTGGAACGGTATTAAATACAACAAACACATGGTTTCCATGGTTTCCATGTGTTTGATGCCATTCCATTTGCCCCACTCCGGCTGTTATTATGAGCCGTTGATGACTTGGTCTCATTGAGTCGTTGAGTGAGACAGGAAGTGAATCTATATTATTGTCTCTGGTCTTAACATCCATTTGCTGGTTTGTCGGCTCATAATAATGACCGGAACGGAACGAATGGAATGGCATCAAACACCTGGAAACCATGGAAACCATGTGTTTGATACCGTTCCAGCCATTCCGCTCCAGTCATTACCACGAGCCCGTCCTCCCCGATTAAGGCGCCAACCAACCACCTGTGGAAGGAACCCTCCATGTTCATGTACTGCATCGACCTCTAGACTAGGACCCTCCTACAGTATGGACCCATGTACTGCATCGACCTCTAGACTAGGACCCTCCTACAGTATGGACCCATGTACTGCATCGACCTCTAGACTAGGACCCTCCTACAGTATGGACCCATGTACTGCATCGACCTCTAGACTAGGACCCTCCTACAGTATGGACCCATGTACTGCATCGACCTCTAGACTAGGACCCTCCTACAGTATGGACCCATGTACTGCATCGACCTCTAGACTAGGACCCTCCTACAGTATGGACCCATGTACTGCATCGACCTCTAGACTAGGACCCTCCTACAGTATGGACCCAGGGCCATTATAATGGACTTCCCTTTCCTCACAGACGCCATACATATCAATACTACAGTAGATGACTGTGCCACTATAGTATGTGTCATACAGTGTGTGCGAGTTAAAGGGGAAATCAGTCCTAGAATGACTTCTCTATTAATAGCTAGTCTATTATCATCGGTGTGGTTGTACAGTATGGAGAGGAGCGTTACTCAGAGCGCTGCAGCAGTTTGGTCATCTCTACTCCATTCATCAGGACAGGGAAAGTGACACGTTCTCTCTTCTCACCAGACGTAGAAAGAGAATCTATTCCTAATCTGGATGAAGTCACTACTAGACAGTCTGTCATCTCACGCCCGCTCATCACTGGTCTACCATAGTATTACATCCTAGTGAGGAAAACAAGCTCCCATGGGATCTGACTTGGAGAACCGCGGGCTACACATACATAAGAATATGCAGTACATGCACAGGAACGTCTATAAATATGCCATGGTGCAGTAATACGAGTTAAGTGATTCCTTATTGACCTCATGAAAAGGAAACATGAGATGTGAAATGAGAGGTATAATAAGGGACAATGGGGACAATGGGGACAATGCATTATCATTGTGTTTTCTACTCGCTCTCTGTGACCTAAAAATAGAGCTATCAATATAAATGGACTTTAGTTGAGTTTTTCACACCTTTATACAGATCATGCAGTTAGCCCTGTTTCATACCTTTATACAGATCATACAGTGGTAGCCCTGTTTCACACCTTTATACAGATCATACAGTGTTAGCCCTGTTTCATACCTTTATACAGATCATACAGTGTTAGCCCTGTTTCAAACCTTTATACAGATCATGCAGTGTTAGCCCTTCCATCCTTTATACAGATCATACAGTGTTAGCCCTGTTTCATACCTTTATACAGATCATACAGTGTTAGCCCTGTTTCACACCTCTATACAGATCATACAGTGTTAGCCCTTCCATCCTTTATACAGATCATACAGTGTTAGCCCTGTTTCACACCTTTATACAGATCATACAGTGTTAGCCCTGTTTCACACCTTTATACAGATCATACAGTGTTAGCCCTGTTTCATACCTTTATACAGATCATACAGTGTTAGCCCTGTTTCATACCTTTATACAGATCATACAGTGTTAGCCCTTCCATCCTTTATACAGATCATGCAGTGTTAGCCCTTCCATCCTTTATACAGATCATACAGTGTTAGCCCTGTTTCATACCTTTATACAGATCATACAGTGTTAGCCCTTCCATCCTTTATACAGATCATACAGTGTTAGCCCTGTTTCACACCTTTATACAGATCATACAGTGTTAGCCCTGTTTCATACCTTTATACAGATCATGCAGTGTTAGCCCTTCCATCCTTTATACAGATCATACAGTGTTAGCCCTGTTTCATACCTTTATACAGATCATACAGTGTTAGCCCTGTTTCACACCTCTATACAGATCATGCAGTGTTAGCCCCTTCACCCCTTAAAAGGAAATGGCTTTAAATCCCATATTTCCTGAAATGGCTGGTCATGGCTAATAGTATCAGCCTGAAGTGGGTCAGTGCCTCCAACGCTAATGCCGTCTACTCTACCCTCTACTCTAATGCTGTCTACTCTACCCTCTACTCTAATGCCGTCTACTCTACCCTCTACTCTAATGCCGTCTACTCTACCCTCTACTCTAATGCTGTCTACTCTACCCTCTACTCTAATGCCGTCTACTCTACTCTCTACTCTACCCTCTACTCTAATGCCGTCTACTCTACCCTCTACTCTAATGCCGTCTACTATACCCTCTACTCTAATGCCGTCTACTCTACCCTCTACTCTAATGCCGTCTACTCTACCCTCTACTCTAATGCTGTCTACTCTACCCTCTACTCTAATGCCGTCTACTCTACTCTCTACTCTAATGCCGTCTACTCTACTCTCTACTCTAATGCCGTCTACTCTACTCTCTACTCTACCCTCTACTCTAATGCCGTCTACTCTACCCTCTACTCTAATGCCGTCTACTATACCCTCTACTCTAATGCCGTCTACTCTACCCTCTACTCTAATGCCGTCTACTATACCCTCTACTCTAATGCCATCTACTATACCCTCTACTCTAATGCCGTCTACTCTACCCTCTACTCTAATGCCGTCTACTATACCCTCTACTCTAATGCCGTCTACTCTACCCTCTACTCTAATGCCGTCTACTCTACCCTCTACTCTAATGCCGTCTACTCTACCCTCTACTCTAATGCCGTCTACTCTACCCTCTACTCTAATGCCGTCTACTATACCCTCTACTCTAATGCCGTCTACTATACCCTCTACTCTAATGCTGTCTACTATACCCTCTACTCTAATGCCGTCTACTTTACCCTCTACTCTAATGCCGTCTACTATACCCTCTACTCTAATGCTGTCTACTATACCCTCTACTCTAATGCCGTCTACTCTACCCTCTACTCTAATGCCGTCTACTATACCCTCTACTCTAATGCCGTCTACTTTACCCTCTACTCTACCCTCTACTCTAATGTAGAGTAGAGTTGAGGGTTATATACAGTACAGTGTTGTATACAGTACAGTGTTATATACAGTACAGTGTTGTATGCAGTACAGTGTTGTATACAGTACAGTGTTATATACAGTACAGTGTTATATACAGTACATATACAGTACAGTGTTGTATGCAGTACAGTGTTGTATACAGTACAGTGTTATCTACAGTACAGTGTTGTATACAGTACAGTGTTGTATACAGTACAGTGTTATCTACAGTACAGTGTTGTATACAGTACAGTGTTGTATACAGTACAGTGTTGTATACAAGCCTGAGGATATCTCACCTGCTTAGTTCTTGAACCTGCATTTAGTTGGACAGAATATGCTGTTGTTAAACTAGCTCAGATGAATGAAAGGCTTTAATAGCTTTAATAAAAAAAGACCCACGTCTCACACACAAAATATCCTATGTTGCTGTTCAATCTCCTC
This sequence comes from Salmo trutta, assembly GCF_901001165.1. Lineage (NCBI taxonomy): Eukaryota > Metazoa > Chordata > Actinopteri > Salmoniformes > Salmonidae > Salmo > Salmo trutta. The sequence goes on along the minus strand of NC_042978.1, from coordinate 44,802,015 downwards.
TCCTCTCGCTATCTCTATCATTGGCCTTGTCTCCTGGCTATTGGTTTTGTTGTCACATAAAGTCATTGTTAAAACGTAACAGACCAGTCCTCATTGCACGTCTCTGCGGCTGATAACAGGTAGTGATCCATCTACCACATAGCCATTCATCAGGATAGGCAAAGTGACACGTTCTCTCTTTCTCTGAGACGTAAAAAAAAATAAAAAAAATAACAATAATTCAGATAAATACCACTAAAAATCCATGAAAAATTATAAACCAAATCAATATGTATATCAGCCTAGAGGTAAATGGTGGTTTCGTCCCTGTCTTCTCTCTGGGGGGGTGGGGCTGTCTTATCTCTGGCGGGGGGCCCTTTCTTCTCTCGGGGGGGGCCCTGTCTTCTCTCTGGGGGTGGCTCTGTCTTCTCTCTGGCGGGGGGCCCTTTCTTCTCTCGGGGGGGGGCCCTGTCTTCTCTCTGGGGGTGGCTCTGTCTTCTCTCTGGGGGTGGCTCTGTCTTCTCTCTGGGGGTGGCTCTGTCTTCTCTCTGGGGGTGGCTCTGTCTTCTCTCTGCGGGGGGCTCTGTCTTCTCTCTGGGGGGGCCCTGTCTTCTCTCTGGGGGTGGCTCTGTCTTCTCTCTGGGGGTGGCTCTGTCTTCTCTCTGCGGGGGGCTCTGTCTTCTCTCTGGGGGGGGCCCTTTCTTCTCTCTCGGGGGGGGCCCTGTCTTCTCTCTGGGGGTGGCTCTGTCTTCTCTCTGGCGGGGGGCCCTTTCTTCTCTCGGGGGGGCCCTGTCTTCTCTCTGGGGGTGGCTCTGTCTTCTCTCTGGGGGGGGCCCTTTCTTCTCTCGGGGGGGGGGCTGTCTTCTCTCTGGGGGTGGCTCTGTCTTCTCTCTGGGGGTGGCTCTGTCTTCTCTCTGCGGGGGGCTCTGTCTTCTCTCTGGGGGGGGCCCTTTCTTCTCTCGGGGGGGGGCCCTGTCTTCTCTCTGGGGGTGGCTCTGTCTTCTCTCTGGGGGTGGCTCTGTCTTCTCTCTGCGGGGGGCTCTGTCTTCTCTCTTGGGGGGGCTCTGTCTTTTCTCTGGGGGGGCTCTGTCTTCTCTCTGGGGCTTCTCTCTGGGCGTGTTCCATTTATTAAAGTGGCCAATGATATCAAGTCTGTATGTAGGCAGCAGCCTCTCTGTGTTAGGGATCGCTGTTTAACAGTCTGATGGCCTTGAGATAGAAGCTGTTTTTCAGTCTCTCAGTCCCAGCTTTGATGCACCTGTACTGACCTCGCCTTCTGGATGGTAGCGGGGTGAACAGGCAGTGGCTCGGGTGGTTATTGATCTTTTTGGCCTTCCTGTGGCATCGGGTGGTGTAGGTGTCCTGGAGGGCAGGTAGTTTGTCCCCGGTGATGCGTTGTGCAGACCGCACCACCCTCTGGAGAACCCTGTGGTTGTGGTCGGTGCAGTTACCGTACCAGGCGGTGATACAGCCCGACAGGATGCTCTCGATTGTGCATCTGTAAAAGTTAGTGAGGGTTTTCGGTGACAAGCCAAATTTTTTCAGCCTCCTGAGGTTGAAGAGGCGCTGTTGCACCTTCTTCACCACGCTGTCTGTGTGGGTGGACCATTTCAGTTTGTCGGTGATATGTACACAGAGGAACTTAAAACTTTCCACCTTCTCCACTGCTGTCCCGTAGATGTGGATAGGGGAGTGCTCCCTCTGCTGTTTCCTGAAGTCCACGATCATCATTTTCCTCCACTCTGCGGTCCAACTAATCCTAAACTATCTCAATTGGGTTGAGGTCGGGTGATTGTGGAGGCCAGGTCATCTGATGCAGCACTCCTTCACTCTCCTTCTTGGTCAAATAGCCCTTACACAGCCTGGAGGTGTTTTGGGTCATTGTCCTGTTGAAAAACAAACGAGAGTCCCACTAAGCGCAAACCAGATGGGATGGCCTATCACTGCAGAATGCTGGTTAAGTGTGCTTTGAATTCTAAATCAATCACTGACAGTGTCACCAGCAAGCACACCCACACCATCACACCTCCTCCTCCATGCTTCACGGTGGGAACCACACATGCAGAGATCATCTGTTCACCTACTCTGCGTCTCACAAAGACACTGCGGTTGGAGCCGAAAATGTCAAATTTGGACTCCACCCGAAAAAGAGAAGGGGTCTGAGTACTTTGTAAATGCACTGTGTACCACGTAGTCACAGGCCTATTAGACTACACTTCAAATGATTGTTGTTTGTTCCTGAACTGGTCGAATGACAGAGCTTTCCTTCAGCGCCACCAGTTGGGGTCGTGAGAACACTGGGCGGCATCCTTACCTTTCTTTAATTAACGCAAAATTAGTGTCCACATCTCTTCCAAATGATCCTCTTCTGTGAACGGCTGTATTAATCATTTAGAGCAATAGTGGACCTAATTGATTCCAAAATGTTAAATAGGCCTCAGGAGGAGTAACCACCCATCCAGGTGATTTGCCTTTATTCATGTTGTCCAATGCAGGTTTGAGTTCATTCAGAGAGATTTGGGGTCTATGCTTTTTTAACATCAGTGCACGATCCTGGCTGTCCTTTCAGCACCACGAAGGGCGTTCCAATCGCTTAAAAATAACCCTCATCAAGATCTGTTGCCTAATAGTCCTACTCATCATTTACTATCATTATAACAAATACAAGATGATCAATTCTCACATCGGGGCTCGTTTAGTCAAGTTAGATCAAAGCTACATAAATATCTCGCAAGATCACATAATGATTCATTAGCATTTTACATAACAGAACCCGAATATAACAGCATAGCATAGTAGGCCTATAGCGATACTGTTACACCAAAACACTTCCTAATTTCTAATGACATTTTTTGATGGTTTGCTGAAGTTCAATAGTACATTTTTTAAAATTATAATATCATTGTTATATGCTTTGATTGAAACGAAATACAAGGAAGGCTATATAGTTAGTTAACCCCATCTGCTCTAATTCACTCACCAGACAGTCATTCAATAAGATCTGAATACGTATTCCCATCAAACTGATGGAGATCAAATGATTGGTATGCAGATACAGTTTGGACGTTTCACCGGTATCTAATTATCATTCACCATTGACAGGGATGATGGCCTATTTTGAAATGTGATACGCCTATTGAGAGTATTAACAACAGAACATGTTCTTTAGAAAGTATTTGTTGGCCTAGGCAGACGTTGCAATTGGAGGATCTATTTTATGCATATTCTATAATGATATAGAATTATATTGTATATTCAACAGGCTACATCTGTCGGTACAGACTTTGATTAAGGTAATGATGACGTCGTTTACATTTTTATTTTGTGCTCCCTCACCTAAAAAAAATAACACCACTGGACATTATTTAATTGAACCTGTATTTAACTAGTCAAGTCAGTTAAAAACAAATTGTTATTTACAATGACGGCCTACACTGCCAAACCCAGATGACGCTGGGCCATTTGTGCACCGCCCTATGAGACTCCCAATCATGGCTGGATGTGATTCAGCCTGGATTTGAACCAGGGACTGTAGTCACACCTCTTGTACTGAGATGCAGTGCCTTAGACCTCTGCGCCACTCAGGAGCCCGAGATCTCACCAATCAGGACTGGTCTACACTAGTATCACATCCTAGTGGAGAAAATGCCCCATGTGACCATCAGACTGTTATAATGACTATTGTGGACTGGTGAATATGGTGTCTTAGTTACTTTGATCATGTTTTACTTATTTAAAGAATACTATTTATTATTGTACAGGGCATCCTTCTTCAATCCAGCCCGCCTTCTCTCTGCTCAGCATAGCACTGGCAGTGCCCATAGGAGCCGCACATATACAAGGTGACGGGGAGTGAAAAGAGGACAGAGAGGGTGTGAGAGAGAGAGAGATAAAGAGAGGGAAAGAAGGCTACCTGCTAAGCCAGTGAGAGAAGCTTTTATATCCGCTCACAGGTCTGTTTATTCAGCTGCCTGAGGAGAAGACTGGGAGTGTCTGGGTATTCAGCTGCCTGAGGAGAAGACTGGGAGTGTCTGGGTATTCAGCTGCCTGAGGAGAAGACTGGGAGTGTCTGGGTATTCAGCTGCCTGAGGAGAAGACAGGGAGTGTCTGTTTATTCAGCTGCCTGAGGAGAAGACTGGGAGTGTCTGTTTATTCAGCTGCCTGAGGAGAAGACTGGGAGTGTCTGGGTATTCAGCTGCCTGAGGAGAAGACTGGGAGTGTCTGGGTATTCAGCTGCCTGAGGAGAAGACTGGGAGTGTCTGGGTATTCAGCTGCCTGAGGAGAAGACTGGGAGTGTCTGGGTATTCAGCTGCCTGAGGAGAAGACTGGGAGTGTCTGTTTATTCAGCTGCCTGAGGAGAAGACTGGGAGTGTCTGGGTATTCAGCTGCCTGAGGAGAAGACTGGGAGTGGCTGGGTATTCAGCTGCCTGAGGAGAAGACTGGGAGTGTCTGGGTATTCAGCTGCCTGAGGAGAAGACTGGGAGTGTCTGGGTATTCAGCTGCCTGAGGAGAAGACTGGGAGTGTCTGGGTATTCAGCTGCCTGAGGAGAAGACTGGGAGTGTCTGGGTATTCAGCTGCCTGAGGAGAAGACTGGGAGTGTCTGGGTATTCAGCTGCCTGAGGAGAAGACTGGGAGTGTCTGGGTATTCAGCTGCCTGAGGAGAAGACTGGGAGTGTCTGGGTATTCAGCTGCCTGAGCAGAAGACTGGGAGTGTCTGGGTATTCAGCTGCCTGAGGAGAAGACTGGGAGTGTCTGGGTATTCAGCTGCCTGAGGAGAAGACTGGGAGTGTCTGTATATTCATCTGCCTGAGCAGAAGACTGGGAGTGTCTGGGTATTCAGCTGCCTGAGGAGAAGAATGGGAGTGTGTGTGTGTGTGAGTGTGTGTGAGTGTGTGTGTGTGTGTGTGTGTGTGTGTGTGTGTGTGTGTGTGTGTGTGTGTGTGTGTGTGTGTGTGTGTGTGTGTGTGTGTGAGTGTGTGAGTGTGTGGGCTTTGGGAGGGTTCTCTGAGGTGGCCATTGCGACCAGAAATCAAGCAGATCAGTGTTTGGGTGACGGAGAAAGGAGAAAGGAGAGAGGGAGAGAAAGAGAGAGAGGGAGAGAAAGAGAGAGAGAGGGAGAGAGAGACAAGGGGAGAGGGAGAGAGAGACAAGGGGAGAGGGTGGGCCACCGCTTGGAATTTTTTCATCTCCGCAAGGCATGTGTGCTACGCTTGCATCATGCAGATATCTGGCTTCATTTTTCCTCACTAGATGGGATTGTTTGGAATGGGATTCAGAAAAACACTGATGCCCTTTTTGGCATGTTATACGACAACTAGGGTGTATGGCAGGTTTGTCTAATTTCCGTCGGTGGATATGCATGCATGTATTTTTGCTTGTGTGTGTGTGTGTGTGTGTGTGTGTGTGTGTGTGTGTGTGTGTGTGTGTGTGTGTGTACATGTTTGCATATGTAAGTGTCTGATATGTGTGTGTGTAATCATAATAATTATGCTGACTCCCAAACCAATGGGCAGCTGTCCAGACAGTCCGCTCAGATCTTCGGCATAGTGCCTAAAGGGATGGTTTGAGGATTTAATATTTAGTGTGGGGTTTGGGATACGTGTGTTTCCTCTAGGACCGCCCCATGTGATACACGTACTGCTCCAAAGCAGTTCCACACACTCCCTTCCCCCTGGTCTGTCTGTGAGGTAATGCAGTCTCTGTTGCTAGGGGGAACAGAGGTGTTTCTGTTAGGTTTATCTATCCTATATTAAGACTCCATTGATGGGTTTACAAATATTCCATGGACTGAGTGAGAATGCTTTCCGTGGGTCACTGCATCAGTTATACTGGAGAAAGTGGCTCCAGGACCTATTTGTAGTTTATGAATGCTGTTATGAACAGTTCCAGGTTTATGAACACACTGGTAGTGTTGAAGTTAGAATGTTGTTATACGTGTGTTGCGTTTAGTTCCGGGTCCCGACATCCCAGCTGTTTTGTCCTGTGATTTAATGTGACATATTGGCACAGCACCTCACCCTTTGAGGGTGGCCTGGACACCCTAAAGCTTGTTCACGTGTACAGACCCGCCCCCTGTGTCGACCCATCACTCATCCATATATTTATATTTATATATTCTTATTCCATCTCTTTACTTAGATGTGTGTGTATTATGTATTTGTTGTGGAATTGTTAGATTACTTGTTAGATATTGCTGCACTGTCGGAATTAGAAGCACAAGCATTTTGCTACACCTGCAATAACATCTGCCAACCGTGTGTATGTAACCAATAACATTTGATTTGATTTTGATTTGACCCCCGGGATTCTGGTTACTGTATATACAGTTGAAGTCGGAAGTTTACATACACCTTAGCCAAGTACATTTAAACTCAGTTTTTCACAATTCCTGACATTTAATCCTCTGAAAAATTCCCTGTCTTAGGTCAGTTAGGATCACCACTTTATTTTAAGAATGTGAAATGTCAGAATAATAGTAGAGAGAATGATTTATTTCAGCTTTTATTTCTTTCATCACTTTCCCAGTGGGTCAGAAGTTTACATACACTCGATTAGTATTTGGTAGCATTGCCTTTACATTTTTTAACTTGGGTCAAACGTTTCGGGTAGCCTTCCACAAGTTTCCCACAATAAGTTGGGTGAATTTTGTCCCATTCCTCCTGACAGAGCTGGTGTAACTGAGTCAGGTTTGTAGGCCTCCTTGCTCACACATGCTTTTTCAGTTCTGCCCACAAATTTTCTATAGGATTGAGGTCGGGGCTTTGTGATGGCCACTCCAATACCTTGACTTTGTAGTCCTTAAGCCATTTCGCCACAACTTTGGAAGTAAGCTTGGGGTCATTGTCCATTTGGAAGACCCATTTGCGACCAAGCTTTTAACTTCCTGACTGATGTCTTGAGATGTTGCTTCAATATATCCACATAATTTTCTCTCCTCATGATGCCATCTATTTTGTGAAGTACACTAGTCCCTCCTGCAACAAAGCACCCCCACAACATGATGCTGCCAGCCCTGTGCTTCACGGTTGGGATGGTGTTCTTCGGGCTTGCAAGCCTCCCCCTTTTTCCTCCAAACATAACGATGGTCATTATGGCCAAACAGTTCTATTTTTGTTTCATCAGACCAGAGGACATTTCTCCAAAAAGTACGATCTTTGTCCCCATGTGTAGTTGCAAACCGTGTCTGTATTTTTTATGGCGGTTTTGGAGCAGTGGCTTCTTCCTTGCTGAGCGGCCTTTCAGGTTATGTCGATATAGGACTCGTTTTACTGTAGATATAGATACTTTCTGTTGTATTTATACTTTTCTCCAGCATCTTCACAAGGTCATTTGCTGTTGTTCTGGGATTGATTTACACTTTTCGCACCAAAGTACGTTCATCTCTAGGAGACAGAACGCGTCTCCTTCCTGAGCGGTATGACGGCTGTGTGGTCCCATGGTGTTTATACTTGCGTACTATTGTTTGTACAGATGAATGTGGTACCTGCAGGCGTTTGGAAATTGCTCCCAAGGATGAACCAGACTTGTGGAGGTCTACAATTTTTTATGGGGTCTTTGCTGATTTCTACGGATTTTCCCATGATGTCAAGCAAAGAGGCACTGAGTTTGAAAGTTGACCTTGAAATACATCCACAGGTACACCCCCAATTGACTCAAATTAGATCAATTAGTCAATTTAAAGGCACAGTCAACTTAGTGTATGTAACTTCTGACCCACTGGAATTGTGATACAGTGAAATATAAGTGAAATAATCTGTCTGTAAACAAATGTTGGAAAAATTACTTGCGTCATGCACAAAGTAGATGTCCTAACCGACTTGCCAATACTATAGTTTGTTAGCAAGAAATTTGTGGAGTAGTTGAAAAACGAGTTTTAATGACTCCAACCTATGTGTATGTAAACTTCCGACGTCAACTGTATAAACTCCATAAACTGTATAAATGATATCATAACCGCCATCGATAAAAGACATTACTGTGCAGCCATCTTCATCGACCTGGCCAAGGCTTTCGACTCTGTCAATCACCGTATTGTTATTGGCAGACTCCATGGCCTTGGTTTCTCAAATGACTGCCTCGCCTGGTTCACCAACTACTTCGCAGACAGAGTTCAGTGTGTCAAATCGGAGGGCCTGTTGTCCGGACCTCTGGCAGTCTCTATGGGGGTACCACAGGGTTCAATTCTCGGGCCGACTCTTTTCTCTGTATATATCAACGATGTCGCTCTTGCTGCGGGTGATTCCCTGATCCACCTCTACGCAGACGACACCATTCTGTATACATCTGGCCCTTCTTCGGACACTGTTAACTAATCTCGAAACGAGCTTCAATACCATACAACACTCCTTCCGTGGCCTCCAACTGCTCTTAAACGCTAGCAAAACCAAATGCATGCTTTTCAACCATTCGCTGCCCGCACCCGCCCGCCCGACTAGCATCACTACTCTGGACGGTTCTGACCTAGAATATGTGGACAACTACAAATACCTAGGTGTCTGGCTAGACTGTAAACTCTCTTTCCAGACTCATATCAAACATCTCCAATCCAAAATCAAATCTAGAATCGGCTTTCTATTTCGCAACAAAGCCTCCTTCACTCACGCCGCCAAACTTACCCTAGTAAAACTGACTATCCTACCGATCCTCGACTTTGGCGATGTCATCTACAAAATAGCTTCCAATACTCTACTCAGCAAATTGGATGCAGTCTATCACAGTGCCATCCGTTTTGTTACCAAAGCACCTTATACCACCCACCACTGCGACCTGTATGCTCTAGTCGGCTGGCCCTCGCTACATATTCGTCGCCAGACCCCCTGGCTCCAGGTCATCTATAAGTCTATGCTAGGTAAAGCTCCGCCTTATCTCAGCTCACTGGTCACGATAACAACACCCACCCGTAGCACTCGCTCCAGCAGGTATATCTCACTGGTCATCCCCAAAGCCAACACCAGCTTTGGCCACCTTTCCTTCCAGTTCTCTGCTGCCAGTGACTGGAACGAATTGCAAAAATCGCTGAAGCTGGAGACCTACATTTCCCTCACTAACTTTAAACATCAGCTATCTGAGCAGCTAACCGATCGCTGCAGCAGTACATAGCCCATCTGGAAATAGCCCGTCCAATCTACCTACCTCATCCCCATATTGTTTTTATTTACTTTGCTGCTCTTTTGCACACCAGTATCACTACTTACACACCATCATCTGCTCATCATCATCTGCTCATCTATCACTCCAGTGTTAATCTGCTAAATTGTAATTACTTTGCTACTATGGCCTATTTATTGCCTTACCTCATCACGCCATTTGCACACACTGTATATAGACTTTCTTTTTTTCCCTATTGTGTTATTGACTGTACGCTTGTTTATTCCATGTGTAACTCTGTGTTGTTGTTTGTGTCGCACTGCTTTGCTTTATCTTGGCCAGGTCGCAGTTGTAAATGAGAACTTGTTTTCAGCTAGCTTACCTGGTTAAATAAAGGTGAAATAAAAAATAAATCAAATAAAAAGTCGTACTTTATCAAAAGCCTTTTCAAAGTCAGCTATAAATACCAGGCCTGGTGTCCCCGATATTTCATAGTATTCTATTATTTTCAGTACTTGTCTTATATTATCTCCAATGTATCGTCCATGTAAAAAACCTGTCTGATTGGGATGAATAATATCTGACAAAACCTTTTTAATTCTATGTGCCAAGCCTTTAGCTAGAATTTTTGCATCACAACACTGAAGTGTAAGAGACCTCCAATTTTTAAATGGACTGGATTTTTATATTTAGCCCTTGGATCCTGATTCATTAATAATGAAATCAGACCTTCTTGTTGCGTGTCCAATAATCTACCATTTATATAGGAGTGGTTAAAACATGCTAATAATGGTCCTCTGAGTATATAAAAAAAGGTTTGGTATACTTCCACTGGTATACCACCCAGCCCTGTAGTTCCACTGGTATACCACCCAGCCCTGGAGTTCTACTGGTATACCACCCAGCCCTGGAGTTCCACTGGTATACCACCCAGCCCTGTAGTTCCACTGGTATACCATCCAGCCCTGTAGTTCCACTGGTATACCACCCAGCCCTGTAGTTCCACTGGTATACCATCCAGCCCTGTAGTTCCACTGGTATACCACCCAGCCCTGGAGTTCCACTGGTATACCACCCAGCCCTGTAGTTCTACTGGTATACCACCCAGCCCTGGAGTTCCACTGGTATACCACCCAGCCCTGGAGTTCTACTGGTATACCATCCAGCCCTGTAGTTCTACTGGTATACCACCCAGCCCTGTAGTTCCACTGGTATACCACCCAGCCCTGTAGTTCCACTGGTATACCATCCAGCCCTGTAGTTCTACTGGTATACCATCCAGCCCTGGAGTTCTACTGGTATACCATCCAGCCCTGTAGTTCCACTGGTATACCACCCAGCCCTGGAGTTCCACTGGTATACCATCCAGCCCTGGAGTTCCACTGGTATACCATCCAGCCCTGTAGTTCCACTGGTATACCACCCAGCCCTGGAGTTCCACTGGTATACCATCCAGCCCTGTAGTTCCACTGGTATACCATCCAGCCCTGGAGTTCTACTGGTATACCACCCAGCCCTGGAGTTCTACTGGTATACCACCCAGCCCTGGAGTTCCACTGGTATACCACCCAGCCCTGTAGTTCCACTGGTATACCACCCAGCCCTGTAGTTCTACTGGTATACCACCCAGCCCTGGAGTTCTACTGGTATACCACCCAGCCCTGGAGTTCTACTGGTATACCACCCAGCCCTGTAGTTCCACTGGTATACCACCCAGCCCTGTAGTTCCACTGGTATACCACCCAGCCCTGTAGTTCCACTGGTATACCACCCAGCCCTGTAGTTCCACTGGTATACCATCCAGCCCTGGAGTTCCACTGGTATACCACCCAGCCCTGGAGTTCTACTGGTATACCATCCAGCCCTGGAGTTCCACTGGTATACCACCCAGCCCTGGAGTTCTACTGGTATACCATCCAGCCCTGGAGTTCCACTGGTATACCACCCAGCCCTGGAGTTCTACTGGTATACCATCCAGCCCTGGAGTTCCACTGGTATACCATCCAGCCCTGGAGTTCTACTGGTATACCATCACACTCCGGACTTAAAGGCTTTAATTGCATCAAGAAGTTCCTCCTCTGTTATTTGGCCTTCACATTAGTCTTTCTGTACAGATGTTAATTTTACATTATTAATAGGAAAAAAAATCCATACAATAGCTTCGGTTAGTGGAGATGGAGGAGACTGAAATGAAAACATATGCTTAAAGTAATTTACTTCCTCTTTCAAAATATCGTTCGGTTAATCATGAGTGACTTCATTATTTTTAACAAGTTTCAATAAAACAAATTTGGTAGCATTTCTATGTTGAAGATTGAAAAATAGTTTGGTGCATTTTTGTCCATATTCCATCCAGTTCGCTTTTATTTTTATAATATATTACACTGGATCTTTCTTGAATAAGTTCCTCCATTTATTTTAGTTTTTCCTCTAATTTACTCTGAGCCTCTATGGTACAGGTTTTATTGCTGTCTCTCTGTACTGTTAATCCTTCAATTTCCTTTGTTAATATGGAGTCTTTTGATCTGAATTGCTTCTCTTTTATAGATGAGTACTGAGTTACATGGCCTTTAAAGGCCACTTAAAAGTGTCCCATACAATAAGGGGATCTGCTGTACCTATGTTATGTCTGAAAAAGTCTGTTAGAAATTCTTCTGTCCTAGTTAAAAGCAAGTTATCATCTGGTAGGCTTTGATTAAATTTCCAATATCCTTGTCCACGGGGAAATTCTGTAAGAGTAATATATATGGCAATTATGTGATGGTCTGACCGCATTCTGTCTCCTATCAACACTTTTTAACTTTTGGTGCCAGAGAGAATAACATAAGAAAGTAATCAAGACGACTAGTTTGATTAAGCCTCCGCCATGGATATCTCACTAGGTCAGGGTATTAAACCGCCATGTATATCTCACTAGGTCAGGGTATTAAACCGCCATGTATATCTCACTAGGTCAGGGTATTTAAGCCTCCGCCATGTATATCTCACTAGGTCAGGGTATTTAAGCCTCCATATATCCACTAATTCCAATATATCCATGACATTCATGATTTCCTTAAGTGCCTGAGTGTGATAGTTTGTAGTGTGAGTGGGGAAGGTTTAGGTTAGTCAATTTACATTTGTTTGTTTTCATTTTCTTCAGCAATACCACACAAACAAAGTACTACATCAATCTCTTTCCTCGAGAGGACTAACAGTTACATATTACAGTATATTCCATATAGTCTGACGCATTGCTTTGCTATTATCATACATATCTACTATATATACCGTACGAGTCAACAGTTTGGACACACCTACTCATTCAATGGTTTTTCTTTATTTTTACAATTTTCTACATTGTAGAATAATAGTGAAGACATCAAAACTATGAAATAACACTTATGGAATCATGTATTAACTAAAAAAGTGTTAAACAAATATTTGAGATAGTACCTCTGTTCCTTCATAGTAGCCACCTTTTGCCTTGATGACAGCTTTGCACACTCATGGCATTCTCTCAACTAACTTCACCTGGAATGCTTTTCCAACAGTCTTGAAGGAGTTCCCACAAATGCTGCGCACTTGTTGGCTGCTTTTCCTTCACTCTAAGGTCCAAATCATCCAAAACCATCTGAATTGGGTTGAGGTCGGGTGATTGTGGAGGCCAGGTCATCTGATGCAGCACCTTGTCATTCTCCTTTTTGGTCAAATAGCCCTTACACAGCCTGGAGGTATGTTGGGTCATTGTCCTGTTGAAAAACAAATGATAGTCCCACTAAGCGCAAAGCAGATGGGATGGCGTATCGCTGCAGAATGCTGTGGTAGCCATGCTGGTTAAGTGTGCCTTGAATTCGAAATAAATCACTGACAGTGTCACCAGAAAAGCACCATCACACCTCCTCCTCCATGCTTCACGGTGGGAACCACACATGCGGAGATCATCTGTTCACCTACTCTGCATCTCACAAAGACATGGAGGTTGGAACCAAAAATCTCAAATTTAGACTCATCAGACCAAAGGACAGACTTGTTTTTTTACCATATAGGGCTATCTTCTGTATACCACCCCTACCTTGTCACTGATTGTCTCAAACGCATTAGGAAGGAAAGACATTTCACAAATTAACTTTAGTAAGGCACACCTGTTAATTGAAATGCATTCCAGGTGACTACCTCATGAAGCTGGTTGAGAGAATGCCAAGAGCGTGCAAAGCTGTCATCAAGGCAAAGGGTGGCTACTTTGAAGAATCTCAAATATAAAATATATTTTGATTTGTTTAACACTTTTTTGCTTACTACATGATTCCATGTGTATTATTTCATAGTTTTGATGTCTTCACTATTATTCTATAATTAAAACATTAATAAAAACCCTAGAATGAGTTGGTGTGTCCAAACTTTTGACTGGTTCTGTATGTATCTATAATTATTACATGTATTATTATTATTATTATTATACAGAGTGGTGATAGATGGCGGCAGGCAGCCTAGTGGTTAGAGCAGGTAGCCTAGTGGTTAGAGCAGGTAGCCTAGTGGTTAGAGCAGGTAGCCTAGTGGTTAGAGGCAGGTAGCCTAGTGGTTAGAGGCAGGTAGCCTAGTGGGTAGAGGCAGGTAGCCTAGTGGTTAGAGGCAGGTAGCCTAGTGGTTAGAGCAGGTAGCCTAGTGGTTAGAGCAGGTAGCCTAGTGGTTAGAGGCAGGTAGCCTAGTGGTTAGAGGCAGGTAGCCTAGTGGTTAGAGGCAGGTAGCCTAGTGGTTAGAGGCAGGTAGCCTAGTGGGTAGAGCAGGTAGCCTAGTGGTTAGAGCAGGTAGCCTAGTGGTTAGAGCAGGTAGCCTAGTGGTTAGAGGCAGGTAGCCTAGTGGTTAGAGCAGGTAGCCTAGTGGTTAGAGGCAGGTAGCCTAGTGGTTAGAGGCAGGTAGCCTAGTGGTTAGAGGCAGGTAGCCTAGTGGTTAGAGCAGGTAGCCTAGTGGTTAGAGCAGGTAGCCTAGTGGTTAGAGGCAGGCAGCCTAGTGGTTAGAGGCAGGTAGCCTAGTGGTTAGAGGCAGGTAGCCTAGTGGTTAGAGCAGGTAGCCTAGTGGTTAGAGCAGGCAGCCTAGTGGTTAGAGCAGGCAGCCTAGTGGTTAGAGGCAGGTATCCTAGTGGTTAGAGGCAGGTAGCCTAGTGGTTAGAGGCAGGTAGCCTAGTGGTTAGAGCAGGTAGCCTAGTGGTTAGAGCAGGTAGCCTAGTGGTTAGAGGCAGGTAGCCTAGTGGTTAGAGGCAGGTAGCCTAGTGGGTAGAGCAGGTAGCCTAGTGGTTAGAGGCAGGCAGCCTAGTGGTTAGAGGCAGGTAGCCTAGTGGTTAGAGCAGGTAGCCTAGTGGTTAGAGCAGGCAGCCTAGTGGTTAGAGCAGGCAGCCTAGTGGTTAGAGGCAGGTATCCTAGTGTTTAGAGCAGGTAGCCTAGTGGTTAGAGCAGGTAGCCTAGTGGTTAGAGCAGGTAGCCTAGTGGTTAGAGCAGGTAGTCTAGTGGTTAGAGGCAGGTAGCCTAGTGGTTAGAGCAGGTAGCCTAGTGGTTAGAGCAGGTAGCCTAGTGGTTAGAGGCAGGTAGCCTAGTGGTTAGAGCATTGGGCCAGTAACCAAAAGATCGAATCCCCGAGCTGTCAAGGTAAAAATCTGTCGTTCTGCCCCTGAGCAAGGCAGTTAATCCACTGTTCCCCGGGCGCTGAAGACATGGATGTTGATTAAGGCAGCCCCCCTCACCTCTCTGATTCAGAGGGGTTGGGTTAAATGTGGAAGACACATTTCAGCTGAATGCATTCAGTTGTACAACTGACTAGGTATCCCCCCTTTTTCCCCAGATCAGTGGAGCCTGAGAACACATAACAGAGCGGCTGCTGCTAAATGAGCCCTTTTCCTAGAACAGCGATTTTCCAATAAAATGCTTGAGTTACTGGACACCTGTCTGTGACTGCTGACCCTGGGTCTGTTGATAGGGGCCGTATTGTCTTCTGTCCCTTCAGCAGCATGGCGTCAGGTGCACTTGAGCAGAGTGCACACACAGACGCACTAATACAAACACACCTGCCACTCTGTCGATAAGCCCCAATGGGCAATGTGTGGCCAAATGGAGACACCACCAGTGTCCCAGTGTCAATGGGCTTCCCACTGAGTATTACAGAGACACACACACGCAAAGACCCCCCCCCCCCTCCTCCACACACACACGCAAAGACCCACACACAAAAGACCCCCCCCTCCTCCACACACACACACACAGACACACACACACACACACACAAAGACCCACACACAAAGAACCATACACACACACGTAAGCTGCACACCAATCTGCCTGTCAGTGAGGCTCATAAATCAAGGTATTTAGGCGGTGTGTGTGTGTGGAGCAGTGAATGCAGGCCTCATTAGAATGCTGTTCAGGTGCAGGCTACAGGACTTTGTCTGGCCTTTCAAACTACAGCTGCATGGGGAACAGGAGGAAT
The DNA here is from genome assembly GCF_901001165.1 of Salmo trutta. Classification (NCBI taxonomy): domain Eukaryota; kingdom Metazoa; phylum Chordata; class Actinopteri; order Salmoniformes; family Salmonidae; genus Salmo; species Salmo trutta. The sequence continues at coordinate 44,786,492 of NC_042978.1, read as the reverse complement.
TTGGGGGGCAGTGAATGACTCTTAAGATTAAAATGAAATCTAATGTTTTACCATTTATAATAGAAGAACATCCTGAAACGAGATGGAATTCCTTAATAAGTACTCCAAATGTAACTGTCCATAAGTAGGCCGTCTGTAGTGGCAAAGTGAGTCATCTGAAGATTATCTGGGACTATAACAGATAACAATCCAAACCTTATTTAACCTCATGACACACAATAGTAGACAGTATGGGGCTATTTTTCTCTGGAAAACCCCCTCATTGTTCTTTCTAGGAAGTAGCTGGTTCTACTCTCCTCTTTCATCGTCAGTCTGTTCCAGGAAGTAGCTAGTCCTACTCTCCAGTTTCATCATCAGTCTTTTCCAGGAAGTAGCTGGTCCTACTCTCCAGTTTCATCATCAGTCTGTTCCAGGAAGTAGCTGGTTCTACTCTCCAGTTTCATCATCAGTCTGTTCCAGGAAGTAGCTGGGTCTACTCTCCAGTTTCATCATCAGTCTGTTCCAGGAAGTAGCTGGTTCTACTCTCCTCTTTCATCGTCAGTCTGTTCCAGGAAGTAGCTGGTCCTACTCTCCAGTTTCATCATCAGTCTGTTCCAGGAAGTAGCTGGTTCTACTCTCCAGTTTCATCATCAGTCTGTTCCAGGAAGTAGCTGGGTCTACTCTCCAGTTTCATCATCAGTCTGTTCCAGGAAGTAGCTGGTTCTACTCTCCTCTTTCATCGTCAGTCTGTTCCAGGAAGTAGCTGGTCCTACTCTCCAGTTTCATCATCAGTCTGTTCCAGGAAGTAGCTGGTTTTACTCTCCTCTTTCATCATCAGTCTGTTCCAGGAAGTAGCTGGTCCTACTCTCCTCTTTCATCATCAGTCTGTTCCAGGAAGTAGCTGGTTCTACTCTCCTCTTTCATCATCAGTCTGTTCCAGGAAGTAGCTGGTTCTACTCTCCTCTTTCATCATCAGTCTGTTCCAGGAAGTAGCTGGTCCTACTCTCCTCTTTCATCATCAGTCTGTTCCAGGAAGTAGCTGGTTCTACTCTCCTCTTTCATCATCAGTCTGTTCAAGGAAGTAGCTGGTTCTACTCTCCTCTTTCATCATCAGTCTGTTCCAGGAAGTAGCTGGTTCTACGCTCCTCTTTCATCATCAGTCTGTTCCAGGAAGTAGCTGGTTCTACGCTCCTCTTTCATCATCAGTCTGTTCCAGGAAGTAGCTGGTTCTACTCTCCTCTTTCATCATCAGTCTGTTCCAGGAAGTAGCTGGTTCTACTCTCCTCTTTCATCGTCAGTCTGTTCCAGGAAGTAGCTGGTTCTACTCTCCTCTTTCATCGTCAGTCTGTTCCAGGAAGTAGCTGGTTCTACTCTCCTCTTTCATCGTCAGTCTGTTCCAGGAAGTAGCTGGTTCTACTCTCCTCTTTCATTGTCAGTCTGTTCCAGGAAGTAGCTGGTTCTACTCTCCTCTTTCATCATCAGTCTGTTCCAGGAAGTAGCTGGTTCTACTCTCCTCTTTCATCATCAGTCTGTTCCAGGAAGTAGCTGGTTCTACTCTCCTCTTTCATTGTCCGTCTGTTCCAGGAAGTAGCTAGTTATCCTATCCAATGTCATCATCAGTCTGTTCCAGGAAGTAGCTGGTTCTACTCTCCTCTTTCATCATCAGTCTGTTCCAGGAAGTAGCTAGTTATCCTATTCAATGTCATCATCAGTCTGTTCCAGGAAGTAGCTGGTTCTACTCTCCTCTTTCATCATCAGTCTGTTCCAGGAAGTAGCTGGTCCTACTCTCCAGTTTCATCATCAGTCTGTTCCAGGAAGTAGCTGGTTCTACTCTCCAGTTTCATCATCAGTCTGTTCCAGGAAGTAGCTGGGTCTACTCTCCAGTTTCATCATCAGTCTGTTCCAGGAAGTAGCTGGTTCTACTCTCCTCTTTCATCATCAGTCTGTTCCAGGAAGTAGCTGGTCCTACTCTCCAGTTTCATCATCAGTCTGTTCCAGGAAGTAGCTGGTTTTACTCTCCTCTTTCATCATCAGTCTGTTCCAGGAAGTAGCTGGTCCTACTCTCCTCTTTCATCATCAGTCTGTTCCAGGAAGTAGCTGGTTCTACTCTCCTCTTTCATCATCAGTCTGTTCCAGGAAGTAGCTGGTTCTACTCTCCTCTTTCATCATCAGTCTGTTCCAGGAAGTAGCTGGTCCTACTCTCCTCTTTCATCATCAGTCTGTTCCAGGAAGTAGCTGGTTCTACTCTCCTCTTTCATCATCAGTCTGTTCAAGGAAGTAGCTGGTTCTACTCTCCTCTTTCATCATCAGTCTGTTCCAGGAAGAAGCTGGTTCTACGCTCCTCTTTCATCATCAGTCTGTTCCAGGAAGTAGCTGGTTCTACGCTCCTCTTTCATCATCAGTCTGTTCCAGGAAGTAGCTGGTCCTACTCTCCTCTTTCATCATCAGTCTGTTCCAGGAAGTAGCTGGTTCTACTCTCCTCTTTCATTGTCAGTCTGTTCCAGGAAGTAGCTGGTTCTACTCTCCTCTTTCATCATCAGTCTGTTCCAGGAAGTAGCTGGTTCTACTCTCCTCTTTCATCATCAGTCTGTTCCAGGAAGTAGCTGGTTCTACTCTCCTCTTTCATTGTCCGTCTGTTCCAGGAAGTAGCTAGTTATCCTATCCAATGTCATCATCAGTCTGTTCCAGGAAGTAGCTGGTTCTACTCTCCTCTTTCATCATCAGTCTGTTCCAGGAAGTAGCTAGTTATCCTATCCAATGTCATCATCAGTCTGTTCCAGGAAGTAGCTGGTTCTACTCTCCTCTTTCATCATCAGTCTGTTCCAGGAAGTAGCTAGTTATCCTATCCAATGTCATCATCAGTCTGTTCAAGGAAGCAGAACCACACCGAGCAGAACAGTGTATGTCTCAAATCAGTCCTCGCAGACCCATAGCTCTTCAACATATTGGATTTATTCCAACATTGCCCACTTAATCCACCTGATTCAACTGGTTCACCTGATTGAACTGGTCAAGGACTTGGTGATTTGCTTAGTTGACTGGTTGACTAAGGTGTGCTTCAGTTGGTATACATCAGATATGCGGAATGACTGAAGGTCACCAAGGACTGGTCAGAGAAGAAGGGTTTTAAATGTGACAGCTGTTTATAGGGCTGTGGTATCTAGTTAAACTCATGATCTATGATTTATAGAAGAGACTATCTGGTCTGGTGACCATCTGGTTGGTGATGCCATAACGCTGACTATGACCTTGTGTGTGTGACCACCGTGTGTGTGTGTGTGTGTGTGTGTCTGTCTGTCTGTCTGTCTGAGTGTGAGAGTGTGTGTGTGTGTGTGTGTGTGTGGGTGTGTGTGTGTGTGTGTGTGTGTGTGTGTGTGTGTGTGTGTGTGTGTGTGTGTGTGTGTGTGTGTGTGTAACCGATATGAGGTGAGATTTGGCTCAGGACTTGTCTTCTCTGGCTAACCAGCCATGGTGGAAATGTCAAAGTAGTAATAGAGCCTTTACAGAGAGGAGATGGGTCTGTAGTACATACACAGTGTGTAGGGGCACCGTGTTGCCATCTCCTAGTCTGTGACTTGTTTGTTACCTAATGATTCTTACCTATCTGTTTATATTGTCCTGCTTGCTGTGTTGTCATTATATCTTGTCTTTCATGTTCAAATCAATAACAATGAGATTTTTTTCAAGTGTATATTATTATTTACTTCCTGTGTCATGATCTTATGAAAAATAAACATCATTTTGTTCATGCAGCAAGTGATTTGTCATGCCATTATAGGCTGCAGTGTTAAACTGTGCCCAGTTGAGATCTCTGGAACGTGGCCCACTTTCTGCCCATCTCTGAGGACCTACGGCTCACTGAGCACAGAACTGTTTTGGGACAGGCATTTTGTCTGGCCACCCCCACTAGTATTGTTCAGGAGTCAGCCAGCAGTGTACAGCACAAACTGTCCTCAGACAACTCTGCCAAGGGACAGACTAAAGGGACTTTTCTGACGTGCAAACGATATTTCATTTCAGAATTGGTTACAGTTAAGATTATGGTTAAGGTCAGGGTTAAGGGTTTGATTAAGGTTAGGGTTAAGGTTAGGGTTAAGGGTTTGATTAATGTTAGGGTTAAGGTTAGGGTTAAGGGTTTGATTAAGGTAAGGGTTAAGGTTAGGGTTAGGGTTAACGTTAGGGTAAAGGGTTTGATTAAGGTTAGGGTTAGGGTTAACGTTAGGGTTAAGGGTTTGATTAAGGTTAGGGTTAAGGGTTTGATTAAGGTTAGGGTTAAGGTTAGGGTTAAGGGTTTGATTAAGGTAAGGGTTAAGGTTAGGGTTAACGTTAGGGTTAAGGGTTTGATTAAGGTTAGGGTTAAGGGTTTGATTAAGGTTAGGGTTAGGGTTAACGTTAGGGTTAAGGGTTTGATTAAGGTTAGGGTTAAGGGTTTGATTAAGGTTAGGGTTAAGGTTAGGGTTAAGGGTTTGATTAAGGTAAGGGTTAGGGTTAGGGTTAAGGGTTTGATTAAGGTAAGGGTTAAGGTTAGGGTTAACGTTAGGGTTAAGGGTTTGATTAAGGTTAGGGTTAAGGGTTTGATTAAGGTTAGGGTTAAGGTAAGGGTTAAGGGTTTGATTAAGGTTAGGGTTAAGGTAAGGGTTAAGGGTTTGATTAAGGTTAGGGTTAAGGTAAGGGTTAAGGGTTTGATTAAGGTTAGGGTTAGGGTAAGGGTTAAGGGTTTGATTAAGGTTAGGGTTAAGGTAAGGGTTAAGGGTTTGATTAAGGTTAGGGTTAGGGTTAGGGTTAAGGGTTTGATTAAGGTTAGGGTTAAGGTTAGGGTTAGGGTTAAGGGTTTGATTAAGGTTAGGGTTAAGGGTTTGATTAAGGTTAGGGTTAAGGTTAGGGTTAGGGTTAAGGGTTTGAT
>NC_042978.1:44774110-44776610 GCF_901001165.1 Salmo trutta | reverse complement strand
AATGTTTACAAAAAAAAAACATCTAATGAAAAGGTGAAATGTCTTGAGTGAATAAGTATTCAACCCTTTTGTTATGGTAAACCTAAATATGTTCAGGAGTAAAAATATACTTAATGTAACCGATGTGAAATGGCTAGTTAGTTAGCGGTGGTGCGCGCTAATAGCGTTTCAATCAGTGACGTCACTCGCTCTGAGACTTGAAGTAGGGTTTCCCCTTGCAATGGCCGCGGCTTTTGTGGCGCGATGGGTAACGATGCTTCGTGGGTATCAGTTGTTGATGTGTGCAAGGGTCCCTGGTTTGAGCCCAGGTTGGGGTGAAGAGAGGGACTGAACCTACACTGTTACATTAACAAATCACATAGTAAGTTACATGGACTCACTCTGTGTGCAATAATGGTGGTTAACATGATTTCTGAATCACTACCTCATCTCTGTACTCCACACACACAGTTATCTGTAAGGTCCCTCAGTCGAGCAGTGAATTTCAACCACAGATTCAATCACAAAGACCAGGGAGGTTTTCCAATGCCTCACAAAGCGCACTTATTGGTAGATGGGTAAAAAAAAAAAGCAGACATTGAATATCCCTTTGAGCATTGTAAAGTTATGCTTTACACTTTCGATGGCATAATGGTGGCTGCATCATGTTATGGGTATGCTTGTAAGGACTGGAGAGTTTCAGGATAAAAAGGAAACAGAATGGAGCTAAGCACAGCTAAACTCCTAGAGGAAAACCTGGTTCAGTCTGCTTTCCACCAGACACTGGGAGATTAATTTACCTCTTAGCAGGACAATAACCTAAAAGGCCAAATCTACACTGGAGTTGCTTACCAAGACAACAGTGAATGTTCCTGAGTATCCTAGTTACAGTTTTGACTTAAATCAGCTGGAAAATCTATGGCAAGACCTGAAAATGGTTGTCTAGCAATGATCAACAACCAATTGACAGAGCTTGAAGTATTTTGAAAGAATAATGGGAAAATGTTGAGACTTACCCAGAAAGACTCACAGCTGTAATCGCTGCCAAAGGTGCTTCTACAAAGTATTGACTCAGAGGTGTGAATACTTATGTAAATTAGATATTTCAGTATTTCATTTTCAATACATTTGTAAAAATGTATAAGAACATGTTTTCACTTTGTCATTATGGGATATTGTATTGTGTGTAGATGGGTGAGGACAAAACATATATTTTGAATTCAGGCTGTAACAACAAAATGTGGAATAAGTCAAGGGGTATGAACGCTTTGTGAAGGCACTGTATAAGAGATGCAGGAAGTAGCTACACACACACAGACATTCACATTTAAATGTTAGTCATTTAGCAGACGCTCTTATCCAGAGCCACTTACTCAAGGGCACATCGACAGATTTTTCCCATAGTCGGCTCTACTGTTGATGTAGGAACTGTTGGTTCATGTCCTGCTCCTGCTGCCCCCCCCCCCCCTCAAACGCTACTCTTAACAGTGCGGTATAGTGTGAGCTTATGCAGCTCAGGGCTAAAAGCTCTGATATCCTGTGGCTGTTCTAAATAAAGCAGTCCATTATCATACTACAGTAATCGGCAAAATAAATTGTGATTAGCAACGCTGCTGCCACTGTGAAATGTATATTGGCCATCGGTTCCCTGCCTATAGCCCTGTGAGTGTTCTGTCTGTTGTAGAATGTTGGGGCTGTTTGTAAACGCAGTACTGGACATGAGATAATGATTATGTTGTGGTACCTATCTTCTCTCTCTCTGAATATATCCCAGGGGATTTACAGATGACTCAGGGTCAGTTTAATCATAAATACTCAACAACACAAAGCAAGAACGCAGAGGGCACTAGCCGCACTACCCACAATGCATTTCACTGGGGCTCTTGACTATCCTCACCTTAGAGTAAAGGTGGCTTTCACCTCTCAACAAGTCACCATGCAGTTGAAATACACAACTGGCCGAGAGAGAGAGACAGAGAGAGACAGAGACAGAGAGAGAGACAGAGACAGACAGAGACAGAGAGAGAGAGACAGAGAGAGAAAGAGAGAGACAGAGACAGAGACGGAGAGAGAGAGACAGAGACAGAGAAAGAGAGAGAGATTTTGTATCTGTGAATGAGTGAGTGACAGTCACACACACAACCACACACTCAGTCACACGTACAGTCACACACTCAACCACACACAACCACACACACACAGTCACACACACAACTACACACAACCACACACTCAGTCACACACACACACAACCACACACACAACCACACACACAACCACACACTCAGTCACACACACAGTCACACACACACAGTCACGCACTCACTCACACACACAGTCACACACACAGTCACACAGTCACACACACAACCACACACAACCACACACACAGTCACACACACAACCACACACAACCACACACTCAGTCACACATACTTGCACGCTCGCTTTCAGGTATATTGGATGACTTAAATTTGCATATGATGGGAAAAGATAAGTGCTACTTCTGCTGGAACGAATG